>NW_018407247.1:223316-325105 GCF_002113885.1 Mizuhopecten yessoensis | reverse complement strand
GGGGGGGGGATAAGGAAAAAAAAGTATTTAATAACATCTGGGTTGAACGTAATAATATCCATTGATGGAAAACTTACCTTTAATGACATTTACTAGATAATATTATAAAACCATCTTCATCACCGAAATCAGTATTTACAAGCATGATTTATAGACCATACCGACACAATACATTCTGTCTGTCATATTGTAGATGACATAATTGAGAAGAGAGAGTTTTTTTGTCATATTTTCTTGTAATGGTGACGTGTTCCATAGTAAAGACGTATACCACACTTCGCGGTAACATTGGTACAATAATGTATCAATAAAATCATATATCAACAGATCAATGGATGGACTGGATATATAATGCACTACATCGATTTTCAACGTTACACAAAAAAAATAACAAGTTTGCCACCTGTTAAATTGAACGACCATTGTACTGGAACATGGCATAACCTTTTTATGCCAATACGCTTGAGGTTGAATAATTCGATAAAGAGAATACTTATGATTAACTTATTTGTATGAATAGATTATAACTAACATGATTTTGTTTGTATAGTTACTGAACATAGGTCTCGTGTCTGCAAAATCTGTGATTTGTTAAATTCAGCTTAAAGTAATTCTATCGATGGTCATTTGATTTCGTCGAAATACTGTGTCCACTTTTTTGGCTCATGACATCACCAATAAGTCCTAGAAGGACGAAACAGATGTATGGTGCAGTTTAGTTCATTTTCGGCATATTGTGACTTATACATATAATGTACAAACAAATCTCTCACGTTCACCTTCCAAAGAAGAAGGTTTCAATTAATCTAAAAACGTTTTGCCTGACAAAAGAAGAAAATATGATCTGTCAAATAAGTTTATTTTTCTGATGGTTTTTTTTCTGATAATTTTAATGAAACTTTATCGCAAAATTTCGAGAAAGAAAAAAAAGGAAAAAACCCGCCATATCAGATTTCATAAAGAGAAATTGAATACGAAATCAAAGCAACTTTGTCTTAATACTTATTTAAGTCGACAACGCATTTTATAAAATTACATATTTGGCTTGTTATATGTTCAAAAGTGTATATGTACCGCTAAAAGTGTATATGTAGTGTATTTGTACCGCTAAAAGTGTTTATTATATGCATGAACATTTCTCGCAATCACATTGGTCGGATCCTATACACGTGACCAGTCCTCAAAAAGTCATGTAGACTGGTTATCCGGTGAATATCGATTTCTAAATATAGCCTGAATGGAAATTCCCCGGAACCTGTCGTAGCGCATGCGCAGTTAGACTGGAACGCGATCTGTCAGACGACATTCGAAGATGGCTGCTGGCGAACGTTTCTCCTCCGTTACATCAGAAAATTACCAAAACTATTTGAGGATAAAGGTGCTGCTAACGTTAAAAGGCCATTGGACACGCAGTGCATGTCCTCCATGCTTATCTTAAGAAAAATAATATAGACGATGCCTTTGAAAGTTACAATGATGAACTGTTGTATTCAAACCTGGCTACATTTTACACGGAGGCTCGCGTACAAAAATCAGAACCTTTAGTGTTGTTTTGTTTTATTGTATTGTTGAAGCATATAATAAAACAGTTATGGGCTTTTGTGCTGGTGAATATGATGTGATATGATGTCATATCACATCATATTCACCAGCACAAAAGTCCATAATTGTATAATATATAACGCTAAAAGTGTATATGTACCGCTAAAAGTGTATATGTACCGCTAAAAGTGTATATGTAACGCTAAAAGTGTATATGTACCGCTAAAAGTGTATATGTACCGCTAAAAGTGTATATGTACCGCTAAAAGTGTATATGTACCGCTAAAAGTGTATATGTAACGCTAAAAGTGTATATGTACCGCTAAAAGTGTATATGTACCGCTAAAAGTGTATATGTACCGCTAAAAGTGTATATGTACCGCTAAAAGTGTATATGTACCGCTAAAAGTGTATATGTACCGCTAAAAGTGTATATGTACCGCTAAAAGTGTATATGTACCGCTAAAAGTGTATATGTACCGCTAAAAGTGTATATGTACCGCTAAAAGTGTATATGTAACGCTAAAAGTGTATATGTACCGCTAAAAGTGTATATGTACCGCTAAAAGTGTATATGTACCGTTAAAAGTGTAAATGTATCGCTAAAAGTGTATATGTACCGCTAAAAGTGTATATGTACCGCTAAAAGTGTATATGTACCGCTAAAAGTGTATATGTACCGCTAAAAGTGTATATGTACCGCTAGAAGTGTATATGTACCGCTTAAAAGTGTATGTGTACCGCTAAAAGTGTATGTGTACCACTAAAAGTGTATATGTAACGCTTAAAGTTTATACGACCTCTTAAAAGTGTATATGTACCGCTAAAAGTGTATATGTACCGCTAAAAGTGTATATGTAACGCTTAAAGTGTATATGTACCTCTTAAAAGTGTTTATGTACCGCTAAAAGTGTATATGTAGCACTTAAAAGTGTATATGTACCGCTAAAAGTGTATGTGTACCGCTAAAAGTGTATATGTAACGCTTAAAGTGTATATGTACCTCTTAAAAGTGTTTATGTACCGCTAAAAGTGTATATGGAGCACTTAAAAGTGTATATGTACCGCTAAAAGTGTATATGTACCGCTAAAAGTGTATGTGTGCCGCTAAAAGTGTGTATGTACCGCTAAAAGTGTATATGTACCGCTAAAAGTGTATTTGTACCTCTTAAAAGTGTATCAATATACAATTGCTTACAAAAGTGATCAAAATTATTGTACATAGACTTTGTGTGACCATGAAAGATCTATATAAAACAATTTGGAAGACATAACGATATTTCAATTAAAATCTATCTCTATCTCATCAAAATTTGAGTTAATACATGCATTCCGACTTAAATTGCCAGATGCATTCCTTGATTGTAAATACTGCCTTTCATGTGGTGAAGAATGGCTGGCTCTAGATCTGCTCGCCATGGTGAGTATACGCCGTTTCTTGATGGGATGTATAATTACATTTCCGCAGCCACCAGATGTACAACAGCAAATAATGTGTCCATGTCTGAGGTTTTCATCCAAACATCAGTACCAAAATGGTTAATTCAAGTTTAAAAAAAAAAAAAATCAGGAGAGAGCTGTTACACGTTTTTATTTTTTATTTTTTTAATGAATATCCAATCTCGTTTTTTTATTTAGTCGGATGCATGCATTTAATTACATAATTAGGAGACATAGCATATGTGCCATATACATAATACGATACGTTGCATATTTAAAAAAAAATCATGTGGGCGGCCTTTTCCAGCATAGACGGCGCAGTGGAATGTATTTCAAGGAAGAAATGGATGACCAGGAGGAAGATTTACGGGACGGGATGTCACAGACATTTGACAAGTTGAGTGCATATAGTGAATAGTAGAACCGTGTATAACTGACGCCGTCTGTGTTGGATCTGTCCCCTCTCGTGACCCGCAATACCATGAAACATTATATTATTACTTGTTAAATTTCAATGTATGCTTACTGCAAATCTCCGAGATGATTTCTTTTTTTTATATAAATTACACACACGAATATATATGTATTCTTTTTTTTATTAATTTTTTATTATTATATTTTTTCCTCTCAAATTACCATGATTATGCCATTTTCCCTGTCAATGTATTGTCACCCACCTCACCATGGTCGACTCAGTTATAAAGTCGATCATCGCTGATGCCAATTGTTGGCTTCATATCAGTAATGTATATAGGTTTTTTTCTATGCCTTTTCGATCCTTGTGTTCTTTTCCTGTTTTTTCTTCGTGTGTCTTATTCTTCTTCCTTGATCTATTTCTTTCCTCTTCTTGACTCCACTACCCCCTCCTCCCTAGGATATGCTTGTTCATCCCAGTCACTGTTGGTAGACCTCCATCAATTTTTAGTGATTTTTAATTTTGTCCCTGCATGACGGGTTATGACTTATGCGCTTGGAGGGCTGCTATAGGATGTTTCTATTGTAAGTTAGCATGTTTACCAGTCACCCTTGTTTTTAAAAACAATTACTTCAAAAGGTTTAAAACATTAATCTCCAATCTTAACTGTCTCCATCGGATCTATTTGTTGCTACTGCAGTTGTCCAACTCCATCCGCAATCCATTCAATTCAGCCTTAATTATCTTACTGATAGCTGGTGATATCCACCCTAACCCGGGGCCCAATTCTAATAGTAGCTCGGCTCCCAATGTCCTTAGTTTGTTTCATTTAAACATTCGCAGTCTGCGTAACAACGTAAACTATATTTGTTCCTTAATAGATGATATTAATATGTTATGCTTTACTGAAACCCATCTTGATAACTCTGTTCCATATTCTGAACTTAAAATTGATGGTTTCCCTGAACCACTTCGTAAGGATAGAAACATGTTTGGTGGTGGGGTTGCTATGTATTTTTCTGAATCACTCGTAGCCAAGCGGAGAAACGATCTTGAAATTGGTAGCGATGAAACTATATGGTCCCAAATTAAATTTCAAAATACATTATATCGAATTTGTAACCTATATAAACCCCCTCTTATAATAATGATAGTTTATGGCAGCATCTGAGACACTCGCTTGATATTGCATTTGAAGAAACGACCAATATAATAATCACAGGTGATTTAAATGTTGATTTTCTAAAAACTGTTAGAGGCGATCTATCTAATATTATGTCTAACTATAATTTGACCAATATAATAACTGAACCAACTAGACAAACCGATACCTCCTCAACACTTCTTTACCCTATTATTGTTGNCAAACTTAAAGACACGATAAATAGTATCCCTTGGTTAGCCAATCTTGCTAACTTATTAAATGTTAATGAAATGTGCAATTTCTTTACCGAGAAATTTGTTGATGCCGTTGTCAAATGTATACCATCAAAAGTAGTATTAGTACGCGATAGTGATAAACCGTGGATGAATGGATTGTTCAGACGTAATATTAGGAAAAGAGATAGACTTAAAAAAATAATGTTTAACAATAACAGTGAGTGCAACAAAAACAAGTACAAATACATGAGAAATAAAGTAAATAATATGATTAAGAGAGCTAAAGAAATATTTTATGATAGCATAAATACAGTAATTGATAAAAGTAGCAACAATCCTAAGATTTATTGGAAACTGCTCCGAAATCTTCTTAAAGCTAAAAAAAACACACCGAAATATCCCCGTTATTAGACGGTACTACAAATAAAATAATTTATGACAACGATAGAAAATGTGAACTCTTAAATAACTACTTTAGTTTTGTGTGTTCGTTATCAGAAATTGATACAGACAAAGGATTGCCTTTTTTTGAGAGGAGGACTGACTGCATCTTATCAGAAATAAATAGAAATCCCAGTGAAGTTGAAGATATTATAAAAATTCTAGATGTAAATAAGGCATCAGGTCCTGACGGTATTAGCCATAAAATGCTCAAATTATTATCTAGCGAGATTTCTGTACCGCTATCCATTATTTTTAATTATTCTCTGTATTCTTGTACATATTCTTATAACTGGAAAATCGTTCATGTCATGCCTATCTATAAAGCGAATGATGTAAGTATTACCTCCAATTACAGACCGATTTCATTGATAAGCTGTATCGGAAAACTGTTTGAGCGTTTGGTTTATAAACATACAGATAACTTTTTGATTGAAAATGACCTTTTTTACAAATATTCGTCAGGATTTTTACCTAACCATTCCACGACACATCAACTTATTGAGCTATACCATTCAATAGTTACCTCTTTAGACAATAACGAACATTCTCTATTAATGTTTTGTGATTTTTCAAAAGCTTTTCACCGCGTCTGGCACAGAGGTCTAATACATAAATTGAATAATTATGGCATTTCTGGCCCTCTTCTTCAGTAGATTACTAGTTATCTTTCAAACAGACAACAGGCGGTTTCTATCAATGATTCTCTTTCTTCCTTTAAGGCCATAAAAGCTGGTGTTCCTCAAGGTTCTGTTCTTGGTCCTCTTTTCTTCCTTATATACATAAATGATATTTCCTGTGATCTTTCCTCTCTCTCTAGACTTTTTGCTGATGATACCACTCTGTCTTATTCGTCCCAAGACTTAAACACAATTTCATCCAAAGCAAAATCTGATCTGAGAAAACTTGAAGTTTGGTCCAAAGAATGGCTGATGTCTTTTAACCCTACCAAAACTGAGGCCCTAGTCATCTCAAATCGGCATATCCCATTCATCCCTTCATTCACATTTAATAATACCCCCATTCTAATAACTAACCAACATAAGCACTTAGGTGTTATTCTTACTAACGACTGTAAATGGAATGTTTATGTTAAATATATTGTCAGTAAAGTAACCAAATATATAGCAACCCTTCGTAAACTAAAACTTATTTTAAAAAGAAATACATTAGAAAAACTATATCTTACTTATGTTCGACCACTACTGAAATATGCATGTGAAGTATGGGACAACTGCGGTGAAACAATCGCCGCCCTGTCACTAGAAAAAATCCATCTAGAAGCTGCAAGTATAGTCACAGGGCTAACCACATTCACTAAAAAAGATTTCTTATATCAAGAAACCGGATGGTTACCCCTTTCGAAAAGAAGAGATGCTCGGAAACTTTCCTTGTCTTATTCTATAGTAAATAACATGGCACCTAAATTTCTTACTGACTTATTACCCAATGTATATTTGAAATATAGCTCCGTATAATTTGCGAAATGCACATTTACTGCGGGAACACGCTTCCGTTTACAACTATCAAAAAATTCTTTCTTTTCTTCCACATTAAAATTCTTGAACAACACTGTAAGAAACTCACCCTCACTAAATTCTTTCAAGTCTAATGTAAAAAAGCCTATGATAGTAAATAATTTGTTTAGCAAGCATTTCGTAAACTATGGACCGAGAAAATTAAATATGCTCCTTTGTCGTCTTAGAAATCGAGCTAACTCATTATATTATGATCTTTTCAGAGCAAATCTAGTCGGTTTAGCTGATTGCAGGTGTGGGCATCCCTGTGAAGATTGTTATCATTTTTCCCTTATTTGTCCTTTGTATTATAATTTACGAAGAACACTCATTACCGAATTAGAATGGTACGAAGGCGACATAAACGTAGATATTCTTTGTAAAGGTGACCCCAACGTCTCACCAAATGGTAATATGAAACTAGCCAAGGCTGCACATTTTTTCCTGGGAAGATCGGGTAGATTTGACTAACTACAAACCCCACTCCTCTCTATCCAACCTCCAACCCCAGTCCTGTCTCCTGGTTCTTATCTTACCGTACCCCAACCCCAACCCCTCTCTCTCTCTCTCATTCATTAATAACATATTTATTTTCTTACCATCATGTGACAATTTTGTATTATTGTATTTGTCTGTATTACGGGAGAAGTCAATTGATAAGTTTGAAAAACTTACCAACTAATCCCTTTGTCAATATGTTGTCAATAAAATATGTTTAAACTAAACTAATAAAACTATGACTTATATATATATATATTCCATATGAAATACATTTCCAAGTTAAATGAGATGTCTCTAACAGGTTTAAATATAATTTTGTTCATATAAATCTATCAATGTTTCGTTTGAAAATTTGTCATTTATCATATATACAAATATCTCAATTTCATTGAAAGATATTTGTAATACTTTGGGATCTGAGTTTGATTATGGAATTTTATTTGTCTTGCTTTAAATCTACCTGTATATCTGGTGATCACGGTAGCTCATGTTTTGAGGTATAGCATTGCTTGACATTATTGTAATATCCTGTCATGAACAAACATAAAATCACGAGTATACGCAGTGGGAGGGAACACGAAATGTCAACTATTATAAAATCATGCGCGGGGACGGTGTCAAAAGTGCAACTACACATTTGTTTACATATAATACGCATCAGCAATCACTATGAAATTGTAATCAAATGCCTCCCTTCTTGCGTTTAAAAATGTATTTCCGCCGCACTCCTGAAGACACATTGCATTGAATGTTTAAAATGCATTGGAAGAGCCTATATATTTTCCTTTGGTTTTCTTTATAACAAGAAATTATATCTGAGAATTCGCGATAAATCCCTTTGTGTTGTGTTGTGTGTTTGTTCGACCTTCCAATAGTTCCCCTCATATGTGCATAATTTCCGTAAGAGATCGTGTAATACATTTTCGCTTTTGAGAGGGAACTTGAAACAATCAACCAACGTCACGTGACTGTGCTCACTTAGTTATTGAGATTTTATAAAATATGTCTTAACTTGTAACCTCAGGATGAACACGTGCGGCTGTTGATACTTCATTCACGGGTCAGAATACAGGTAGGCTTGTATGTCTCGCGCAGCTTCGTCTCATCATACCTAAACAACAACTCTAAAACCAGTGTATCTCCCGGAGTGTTCTCTTGTTGTTGTCGGCTAATTATCGAGCTGGAAAGCTTTGTTATACTCCCCGCTACAATCATCTGTGTGTCCATCGACCAGCTTCAATTAGCTGGCATAAACTGACGGTGCCGCAAAAAGACCTTGGTGGCCGCTTACATCTGATCCCTTAGGACCGTTAATCAGCCTGGGTTCACCTCTATTTGTCTTATAAATTAATATCAGACCATTAACATGTAATCCACTCGACAACCCTACTGTTCTTGTTGAGGGGACATGAGAAAAACAGAGAGCATTGTAAAACTTGTGTTATATGCTCATGGTGGTTCGATCATTTTTTTCACATGCTGACTTTAAAAATGTGTTCTATGAACTTATAAACATTCTTTTATGTGCGACCTTATCGTATAGAAGGTATATAACCAAATATATCAACTTTAAGGTAAATAACGACAAATATGTTAAGTCCCCGCAATTCCATTTTTTAATATTTCTATATATACGGAACCGTTGTGGTGTAAAAGCCCAATCTGGAACAAAACTCTTCTGAACATCACCTCAAAATACTGTTGATGAGGGGAAAACATTCATGGGAGATATTCCATATGTATTGCCACAAGGTCTGTGTTCATATCTTCAAACATGGACGCCGCACGCAGAATGAAAAGAACATTTAGATTGTGGTATGGTTATACTCTAAAATATAGATTATACTGCGGTGCAGCACTTGCACGTAGCACGTGCAACTATAACTCGGCCATGTGACCTCTAGCTTTTTTTCTCTTTTTTTTTTCATCTTTGCATTCCCAGTGTGGAACGATCATTTGCCCATCCACTAGAAATAGCCCTGTGTGAAATTACCGTGATAATAACTCATTCACACAGCATATCAAATAGAATCAATCCCGAATTTCGAAATTACCTAGCTGATTATGTTGTTGTGTGTACCGAGGGATGTTTTATTAAAAAAAAAAATCCAATCTCTCGAATTTCCTGCCGATGCACATTGATTGATTGATTGCTGATTCAGTTATTGCGTTATTGCAACATCTAAGGTCATATTAAGACAGTATTCACAGACTATGTGACCACTCAAAGGCCATCCAATAGAAATGCCATACCAATTGGAGATTGTTGCATAACACCACACGTAGTAGCCTAGCCTGGCATTAGGCTAACCAGATAAAGATTCCCCCAGCCTATATAATTCTCAAAGAGAAAGAATAGGTTGACAGAAATGTAAATAGAACACTCTTAGTTGTTAAAACACGGGCATTAGATTACTTTTGGTTCGTGTGCCCGCCAAGACCACAGCAGAAACTCCCTGATTGAGTAGAGTCCAATAGTAGGGGCTCCTGGGGTCATTAAATGGGACAGAGCAGGGTAAATGTATTAACGCCCCCGTTCCTCCTGCTTCGCGTGGTGATGTAGGAACTGACAACATTACCTCGGGTAGTATCGATACATCTCTGTAAAGTACCCCTTAGAAGGTCGTCATACTTTAGGGGTAAGCATGATCCTTTACAGTAGATGTGCAAGGAGGTACTGAATCTCGACCTTTCACGATAAAAGGGGGAACAATCTTGAAACAGTGTCTTCTCCCTGTGGACGTATCAGTACAAATGTGATACTAGATAAAACTGCTTCACTCTAGGTAGTAAAGCATGGTTCGTGTGTACTTGTCTATTTCCATCTTTTCTAGTCATTGTTTAACGATGATTGTCCTCCGTCTGACCTTATTTTTCCTACACGTTCCCGCTGATTTTCAGTACTTTTTACTCATTAGTGACGTGCATTTCCTGGTGTGTCGGATTAAAACAGGATATGTCTAACAAACAGTGTGATGTTATGACGCAATATCTGATTGAAATTACACAACCTTCTTTACAACAAAGTTGCCATCATTGCGAATGGACATATTGAATTATAAGACCACAGCACCAGGAGAAATATTCTCTCAAATCTAGTTGTCATTAGCTTTTACCTTGCATTAACGTACACATAGTCAATCCCTACATCCATAAATGAATGACACGACTATATAGCATGGCCGGTGGTAGTGCACAACTAAACATTTCCAAAATATAATGGATCAAAACGAAGTCAAATTATTTATTTCTCATTATTGCAGGACTTTTTCTTTGGACGTTTCGTAAACTGGAAGCATTTGTGGAGAATTTGAAAATTAGATACTTGAAAGATATATTTTTGAGATATTTCACAAGATCAGCAGGCATTTGTATGGATGATACAACGTTGTCCGAAAGGCGATCGATTTTAATGCATATCATTCAAATGGATTGGACAGCAGTTTTCACAACTTAGCAACGAACTCTCCAGAGTGCATCTGATTTCAAATTACAACAACAGCAATAGCCAAATCAAACACAAATGAACCAATAATTTGATTTTATGCATTATCAAACATTTTACATCATCATTGATGAGTTGAACAGGGAAAGACAAACACAATGTACATAACATCAAAAATAACGACAACGCGTACCGGAATAACCTCCTCAAATCATCACACCTCTAATACAAATCTAGCTGAAATACATTATAATTCCGACAAAGTCCCCATACATCATCTGTCCATATCAGATAACTTCATCTGGGGTACATTTGTGACGGAAAACTATTCTCACATCATCAGCAAAAAAATATTTTTTTCTGACTTAGAGTTATTTCCCCTGTCATGTTATCTATTTCAATGTTAATTGTTTCACAAGCTTTGTAGCCCCATCCTCGATACGTCAGGGGTTGTGCTGACTTACGCTCTATGCACCCCTTGAAAATGTCATAGAAAAATTGAAGGCTTCGTGTGCCCCACCTTGTCGATCCTTTGATGTACATCAAAAGAATCGAGCGGTCGCGCAACGGTAACATTTGACTGTCTTTGAAGTCGGATGTCGCTCCTCTGTAATCCTCAAAGGACAGGTATCAGCCAAGTAATTGGTCAGGAGTTTTTCACCTGATACCAATCAAACAGCTATATCCGTGCCTTCAATTTTGCTATGACATATTCCAGGGGTGCAGAAAGCGTAACTCCACGAGTATCAAAGATGTTGTAGCCCATAAATTGTACTCACGTTTAGCTGTTTTTCATTTATAGTTCCTGGTAGGAGACGTTGGTAAAGTGTTGACTTGGTAATGTAAAGGTACTGCTTTCGATTTCGGCGGTGTTTCTATACATGGTTTTTAAATTTCAAATAACAAAAATTCTGTAAAATTCATCCCAATATCTGCTTTTAATTGAATACTTTTAAAAAGGACTTAAATAAATATTCTACCATAGTAACAATAGGAATAATGTTGGTTAACTTGTCTGTAGCTTTGACTTTAAGAAGATTGGAAATTATATATTGAAACAATGTTAGATTACAAACTAAAGGATTGTATACTCTGCAAAATTATTTTTTTCCGCTTAAACAAAATTGAGAAATCTGAACAGCTTTTCAAAGAGTTACATTGCAAATACCTAATTTTGGGATACTATTCAGAGGATTATGAATTATAAATGATGTCGGCTATCTCCTTGGAACAGCTTTGACTATGCACAAATGTTTTCATATAAATAGGCAATAATTACGATGATTTTACGTGCGAAGAAATCAGATGTAAAGTTGTCGTGTTAGCCTGCGCCTTGTAATTAATGGCGTGACTAAAAAAAGATGATGACATCGAAATTCCTCGAGGTTCAATCAAGACGTGAAATTCTAGATTCATCCTAGACGAGTTCTTCTTCAAGGCCATCTGTGACAGGAACATCTTCCAGGTTATCTCGAGACGAAACTCTGGAAATCAAGTAAGTAATTATAGACTTTAATCTTGTTAAAACCAGATATTTGATTCCACTCCCGATACTCTTAGGAACGTAGAGTATCGGGAGTGGAATCAAAATTCTGGTTTTAATCAGATTGGCAAGTATTCTGAGTTAAGTGTCAAATATTCTTCAGAAAGATGTTCATGTTATATTCGGTAGATATTTATTCAAATCAACATTTGTTACATAAATACTAGTGTAGTTTCAGTACATGTTATCCGACAGTTCTAATCCATTTAATTTACTTCATAAAAAAACGCATGCTTGCACACGATCCTGGAACGGTTTTGCTTATTTCAAACAATGGATCTGACATCGTTGATCATGAAATACATATATCTTTAACTATATCGTATGAACGTTGGCTTGTGCAGTTCATCTTTTCTGATAGAACTCATGCAGACTTACTTGGCAACATGTATAATATTTATTTTGGTGTACCTCAAGGCAGTGTTTTAGTACCATTACTGCTTATTTGCTCTGAACACGACTTGAGTGATTGTCGCAGAGATCATTGTAAAACTTGTGTTATATGCTCATGGTGGTTCGATCATTTTTTCCACATGCTGACTTTAAAAATGTGTTCTATGAACTTATAAACATTCTGTTATGTGCGATTTTATCGTATAGAAGGTATATAACCAAATATATCGACTTTAAGGTAAATAACGACAAATCTGTTAAGTCCCCGCAATTCCATTTTTTTTTAATATTTCTGTATATACGGAACTCTAGTGGTGTAAAAACCCAATCTGGAACAAACGTCAGAGGATTTCATATTTCTTAAACCTGTATTGTATTTCCATTTGCAAAAACGATCCTGCATTCAATCTGACAGATTATCCTGAATTTAAGATTTTTTTAGTTTTAAAAGCAATAATTTGTGCGAAACGCCGTCGATGAAATCGCAAAATACGACAGAGGTAAAACGTACATACATATTCACGTGAGAGGTATATTGCTTTTCACGTATCGATATGATCAGATGGAAAAGTTCAACGATTTGGTTAATAGTAGAATTGTAATAATGTACTGATATCGGTCTTCAGTTGTTAAAAACATGATCAAATGCTTTAATCCGTCTTTAAATGTAAAGAGGTATCTCTAACAATAAACATTTATACGGCTTACAATAAAAGTTTCCATACTAGCACACAAAATCTGCTATTAAACGAATATAAATATCTGTGTTGGATAGGTTAAGGTCGGAGTTCACTTATGCCTAATTACACGTTTGTAGCACATGCTATTTCCTGTCTAAGGAGGCAAGGAGCGTGAAGGGTATTGCTTCCTTTCACTTTTGATGCAGAGTGTCCTAGACATAGTGGATGATGTCAACGTTAATTAGGTGTTAGACGTTAAAGAACATCATCTTTCGTTCTCGCGAGTTTCGCATCGCATTAACACTAATTAATGTTGCTATGGTACACGGCACGCGGGATGCATTGTTTCCTTGGCAACACCATTGTGCATTTTCCAAGTAATAAACGCCACTGAGAACAATAATGAAAGACGAACGGGAAGTTTATTAAAATTATTGATATTTTGCTTAACAAGTACACGTTTTCATGTGCCAGGCATTAAAATAAGAAACGAAAAATGTGATATTTTAGAAATAAACCCGTGCCTAGCTGAACAGTCTTACAAGGAGCCCTGTTTTGAAATAACTTTTGTGAAATAGGATACATGTCTGTAGTCTATTTACAGGTACGTTGTAGGTATTGATGCGTAATTGAAATGGCTCAGAAACAATAAGTCAGTTACAATTACAGAGCCTTTGACGTAAAGTTTTAAGCTACTTTACTGTCAGTTGATCGTCGGCAGTTTGAATGGTACATGTATGTTAATTAAACGTACTTCGTCACGTACTATTATATAATACCGGAAATCATTCAGAAACAGTTTAACGCTGATAGTGGTACGTTTGACATTTTGGTAATTTCTATTATGCACATATTTTGGAATTGCCCGAACGAAAAACGAATCATAGTCATGTTTATCAGCTTTGTATGGTAGCTGCAAAAACCCCACTGACATCTGTCGTGTTCTTTAAGGAGTGGAATTCGCCCTGGAGGATGAGCAAGAGGAGGGTTCCGTCGTTTGTCGTATTTGGGATTTAAATGAACTGCAACATAACACAGTACATACATTAAATCTATATGTATATCATGGTAGCAATAGCCCTTACTCCAGTAAGCTCGTATAGCCGTACACGTGAGTTGTGGAGGTATTGGATATCCATACCGTTAAGACATAGTTATTCAATATTTGTGTCGTAGAAATATCTCTATCAGACACTTTATTTCTGAAAAAAGATACTGTCAATCAAAATATTGGAAATGTCATATATGCTACTTCAATAAGGGTGTGGTTCAAAATCACGAGTAAGCACTGGTAGATGAAGATTATACACAATACCGCCGTATAGTTTATTATTTTTTTATTTTATCTTTTTTATTTTATAAGGTCATTGAGGCTCTTCTATTGCGATATTTTCACTCAGTGAAAAATATAGAAATGTTGTTTTTCACTCGTGAAACATCATTTTTGCTGATTTGACCAATCAAAACAATGATTACAAAATACCGTTTGCCTCGCGAAACACCTTCCTGAGACATCAGCCCAGTCTACTGCCAAGAATGCTTATCTGTTTCATGTTTCCCTACACAATACAAACAAACTTTTGACATGACAATTAATGTAAATGTATTACAACAAGGTCATACAATAAAGTACATTATAAACATGATATGTAAAGTCTTGATAGTTTGTATCTGTTACAGTTTTTGCACTTTCTGTGAAAACTTAATCAAGTTGGATAAAATTCGGACATTGCAAATGCGTAATAATCGTAACATTTTGTGGATAAAGATATTTTAAATGTGAAAGTCAGGAATACGATTCTGTCTAATACGACTGATATAATTATAGGAACAGTTAAATAGCTAATGAAATGGAGCACCTACATCAAAAAGGCGTTTAATGGGCACACTCTATGTCCCTGTGATATGTCAGATTAAAGCCTAGTTTCAGTCATCCTCGATATCCAGGGATTACGCTTACTTTCGCTCTCTGCACCCCTGGGATATGTCATAGCAAAACTGAAGGCACGAAGATAGCTGTTTGATTGGTGTCAGGTGAAAAATACCTGACCAATCACTAGACTGATACCTGAACTTTGAAGATTACAGAGGAGCGACACCCGACTTCAAAGCCAGTAAGTTTCACCGTTACACGACGGCGAGATTCTTTTGATGTACTTCAATGCTGCACATAGAGCCTTCTATTTTGCTATGACAAATTCCAGGGGTGCAGAGAGCGAAAGTGAGTGTAATCCCTGGATATCGAGGATGAGTTTCAGTTGAAATATGTACATGAAATTTAGAACTGTTATTGTGCCTTACATAATCATTATTTGCTATAATACGAAACACTGTACATGTCGTATACGTCCCGTCCGATGCTTGCACGATCCTGTGGTATATTTTCTACAGAAAAGGCCTGCTCCACTTACTGTACATCGTAATGGCGACAATTATTGATCAGTCACTAGTTGCTAAACTAATTAGACTCACCTCAGGTGTCTCATAGATTTTATGCAGAAAATATTAGGCTTATATTATCTGTCTTGATCGCAAGTTGTCCAAGACGAAACGGTACATTTCAAGATATGCATTTATTACCAACCGACATTTTATTTACACAGTAGCACATACTGCGTAAAACTACAATATTTATTTAATTAAAGAAAACAATACTCATCAGTCTAAAGTCAATGACTAGCCATCATTGGTGATTATGTCTGATCTAGAAATGAACGACGATTGTAAATCGCCGAGTACTGACCACAGTTCGGTTGCGTTTCTTCGGGGACTCCGGCTGTCATTCACCACCAAAATCTTGCACGTCCTTAAACGAACATACATCTGTAGATGTTAAAACGACGTAAAACACAAATAAATAAACGACATTTGTCCAACGCTCCATCCGAACTTATAAACATTGCATTAGGGCGCTTAATATTACAGAGACGATACATATACATGTATATGTGTAAGTGTGTATGGGTATGTGCCGAAGGTTACGTTAAGGTTCTGCTTGTTATGGGTCAGTCTTTCTTGCTGCTCATTTTTATTGTCAGCATGGAGCTCGTACTATCCAACCGTTACAGCGTTGTGGTCGCTACTATATATAACGTAATATCATGAAAAATAAATCGAGAAAACTAAAAAATGTGACGTTTAAGTGGTTCATCAAAAAAATATCTATATTATGTCGACAAGATGAGTCATTGTTCTTCGCATGTGATTATCTTTTACATTATGTCGTAATGATAATAGCTTTATGTTGACAACAGGCAATATGTTATGTCGTTAAGTCGACATATATTTTACTTAGGTTTTGTGTTTATCTCTGGGAATTCATTTTCGCGATATTTATAGTAGCCCCCCTCCCTCCCTTTTTTTTTTTAATTTTCTGCAAAGTTTATTTCAAATCAAATCAAACATACCGTAGCACTTCGTATTATGGCTAGTAGACATCATGAAACTTACAAAATGGAGCATTTTAGCAAAACTGCAAAATCAAGTGACCGCGAAAAAATCCTTTCAACTTATCAAAATGATAACCCGGTGATACCATCATAAGTTACATATGACGGCGCGCCCAGTCGGCTACCGAAGCAATATTGACAAGTCAGTGTGGTTTCGCAATACCAATCAATCATGTGATGCTGGGAGTTTGACGGATATAGTGTTCTTATGGCAAAGATCCGCGATGATAAAACGTTATTGATTGTCACTTGACAAAACAGTAAATTCCCGCCATGATTAAGAGGACAGAGGAGCAGCGGTGCAATCCATGATGAGAAACAGCGCAACCGGCCTTGCACGTCACATATGGATATTATCAATTACTAAATATAGCTGTTTGAGCTTAAATCACCAGACGGAAGTATGGAATTATTGGTAATTGAGTTTATAGCTAACATAAGAATCAAAAATATTTTTTTTGAGGGGAAATAGATCATTGCAATTCTCTTGATGATGACGTCAGTAGCCATAACTGGCTCACGCTGCTGGCATATGCGAATCACAATGATATCTTCATAAAAATGAAAGATAATATTCTTCGAAATAATATCCACGTTTCCATGAGCACATTTTCTACTAAAAGCAAATTTACAGCTCTTGCATAATGACTCTTTTGCGTCATTCCTCATTTTAAACTAAAATATAAACTTTATGTCTTTTAAAACAATTATTAAACAAGTTGTTTCAACTTATTATAATCACTTTTGTTGGCCCGGATGTTAGCGTGCTGGAGGCGGACTTTATGTAAGAGGAAACCGGAGTACCCGGAGAAAACCAACACAGTCAGGCAGATGCTCCCATACCATTTCGAGTCGGATCGGATTGTGACTTTGACTTAAATGATATATCGAATGCCTGACCACAATTGTCCATAGAGTGATGTTTAAGCTAACACAGGCGTCTGAATAGTGACGTTTCAGGTGCACATATCCTGACGCTATATTTAACAAATGTGTCTATATGATTATACTATATTGAACACACCCGTCGTTATAGTGACGCTATACTTACAACATTGCGTACGGCATAAACATAATACAGAGAAAAAAAAATCTTAAAAAAAAAATACCGAATTGTAAACAATATCGTAAATCAAGTGGCACCATCTATCCTTATTTGAGGTCAGAATTCCTCTCAACAGCTAGTAAAAGAGAAATTTCTTACATATGTAGCATTCAGTTAGGTCGCTAAAGAGATTGACATGTTATAAGTCTGATGAGTTATTTGTATGAAGACATCAGCATAAATGTCTTATTTTCAACTACGTTAATCTGGCTATGCATGTTTTTTAATAGCAAATGTACAAGTTCAATTTACTCAAATTACATTTATAAGTTCCGACTTTATCAGCGGGGATGAAGATTTAGGTGACTACAGCTTGTTCAACCTTAGTCATGTTGTAAGTAACGATTGAGGAAATCGGCTAATGTAGAGGAGCTCGTATTGTCCTTGAATTCAAGTTCAGTGGGAACTGATCTGATCGACATGGTATCACGTCATCAATATAAAAAAAATAAACAATACATTGAATTAATAAGATTATGTATATGAATTTCTGAACACACGAGATAATGATTTAAGACTATATATATACTGTTCACTGATAGTAATATCAAATTAAATTCACTGTGATTGTACTATGCTTAACTAACCAGTTATAAGAATTCATACCTACATACATAAAGTGGAATTCTGTTGGAATCAAAAAAGTTGCCTGTTTCAGCTTTACCTGGTTCTTATATAATTGTTTGAATATACTCCCATGTTTATACATTATGCTCCAAACCAATGCTAATGTTTAAATGTGTGTACATTTAAGGAGAAGAATTGTATAGGCTTCGGTCGTTGCCCGATTTTCATTAAAACTGATTGATTCAATAAACAATTTTAAATAAAATCTCACCTTTTACCTGTCCTGGTAGGCTCTCAAATAAATGTAATCTCATATGCAAGCAAGTCTTGTTGATTTTGCAAGCTGTATATGTAAAAGTGTTTTCAGACAGGGGTTAAGCTATTAGATGCTTTGTCTGTCGATGCAACCAATTACTTTCAACATAGACGTTGAAAGTAGTTTGGGCATCAGCGTCAAAATACAGGCTGACGTTAAGTGTACACAACAAGATGATAGACCTGCAAGATTTAACAAAACCAGGAAGTGTGTTAAATTCAGCATGATATAGTTTTGCCTATTGTCTGGCTAAGTCTTTTATGGTTAAATCTCCGGCCTACATTGATACCATGGATGCAACCAGAAAAAGATAAGTTTTAAACAATATATAAGATATTACAATAATAAATACTATGTTTGTAACAAGACTTTAGTCGAGATTATGTTTACAATGAAGTATGCAATAATGAAACCAACATTTATTAAATAAATGTTAAGATATTCAGTGACTAACTTTTCAAAACCATTACCAGCAGTTCTATACTACAATATTTACCATCGTATGGCATTGTCACTATAATTATAACCCTAACAAATTCAGTTGGCATTCATATAGGCTATGAACGCCACGGACCGTTTGTTGACGTCATAATTGTTACGTTGGAAACTACTGACGCCCCCCTTGGCAATATAGTCATGGATCTGCTTTCAGTTGGCACTCATAGGCAATATGAATGCCCATGGATGCCAACTGAAAGAAGCATATATAGGAAACATACATTACTAATGAGTGTTTTCCTTTGTGTAAACTAAGGCTTTGTAGCAAAACCGAATATTTCCGCGAGGAAGATATTTTCGCGTTTTTCGCGGGTCAATTACGTAATCGCGAAAATATGATCCGCAGAATAATACGACAAGCTTAAACTTAATTACCGTCATGTCGTCATGGAATAGCGCGCATGTGGTCGTGACGATACACATACATGCCGAGTAATGTTGATTGAGGATCGATTACATCAAACGTTGATAGAATTGTTTTGTTGATGATTTGTTTAACGAAATATACTATCTTGGTGCTGCTCTATTTTCTGTCATTAAGCCTATTCATTTGATTATTTGACATTTTTTGTGCCGAGTGTCCCGTCTATGTGTTAAAAAACCGGGAAAATTTAGATCCTTCACGTGTCTTGATAGCGAAATTGTAACCCGTGTAAATCCTATTGTTTTAATTTTCGGTCAAGATCGCGAATACTTAAGCCCGTGTTTATAACTCGTTATGCTGTATTTAATTCAGTTCTAAAGAGGATATCAAACAGAAGATAAGTTGCCTTTATGTCATCCTTTATTTCTATTTCGCTGGTAAAGGGATTAACTATTGGGGTAGTGAGTAACATCATACATACATGTATCCGACGTTTTTAAGTATTGTTTCATCAAAAATTTCAATTAACGGTTGCATAATTATCAAGACATCCATTTAATGAATATGATTAATATTCTTTCGTCGTTCTTTTAAAATTATTAACATGATTACGTTGCTTTTTGGATTGTTACATTATATCTGCTGCGTAGAAGGTATAGGATCAATGACCAATGCAGAAAAAAATCTTCACGATTACGTGACGACCTCTTAATATTGATACGACAGCCAAGGTACTCTGCTAATAGAACTAAGTGAAGCTGGAGCTAGTCCGGATACTATAAATACTTCCAATGGAATGTGTACTGCAGTTGATCATGTAAATAATTACAGAATATAATCTAGCGAATTATGTAATATGCAATCGACTTGGCGCTTTTCCTCGCCCACCAATATAACCTGAGTTCCCGACGATGTAGACTTTCCATCAATCATTAGATATCTTATTTCGTTAGCTATATCACCAACCCTAACACATACAATCAGTTTACAGCAATAAGTCCGGAATTCGATCCGTGAGGCAGTTTAGAGTCTCAAACAATACGCCATTTAATTTTGTTGTCGGCTTCGGGAATAGATATTGCGTGAACAGAATGTCAGTGTATGTCAGTTGGTACGGAGGAAATTTTTAGTTATTGCTGCCGATACATTCAACTCCACTGGAATGTGTAAATTACCGGCAGCCATTTTAACAATGACGACCTTAGGCTTACAGCTGATGAAATGTAAATTTACGAACATTTTATATTATTTTCGTCTTGTTTATTGATAATATGTGAACGTGGAATTGTTAAAATGTACCAACAATAAATGATGACTGTTTTAATTTCGTTGTGTTTTTTTTTAATTTCAATATTTTAATACTACCGTTGACAGTAACATATGAAGTTCCAAAAAGGTTTCAAGTGATATTACTGTCTAGCAAAATGTTATTTGTATCTCATAAACAATTGTAGGTTATTACATATTTTTTCTACATTTTAATTCAATGCCATCACTTTAGATGACAACAACCACTCATCATCATTTTCACATGTTTTCCACATCCGGCCAAAATCCACATCCGGTCAACTTAGCTTAAGCTGATCAGACGTGTCAGCCATTAGTGTTGCGAGGCTGTCTGACCGTTGTGACTCTGTGTGGTACGTGTAAGGCTAGGCTGGTGTTCATTATCATAGTCACTGCTTTAATGAAACAGTCGTCGGCGAATCGTTGGAATATGATCTGTACGTATATTATTCTACTCTTGAACGGCAATGATTGATCCGGGAGAATTTCAAGGATCGTGTCGTATTATTCGACAATCTTGTGATCATTTATCAAAACCTTATTGGGGATTATGTTTCTTGTCATTAAATGGAGTGTCATTAGGCGTTGAACCTCAACAGGTGATGAGTACAGGTATGTATGGATAACTGATGAAGCTATATACATTTACAATGTCGTTATTTTCCAGCCATTCCTAATGAAATTAACCACTATATTCATGAACTAAAATGCGGCTATATATGGGCGGATTGGTCGAGTGGTTAACACTACTCCGGCCTTCCACGCAGGCGGCCGAGGTTCGATCCCCGAAGTCGTCATCCGCATGGATATTCAGAGAAAGTTTTTTTCTCCTGCCAACACAGCTCCAACAACCCAGTTGGAGTATAAATTGGTCTGAGGTGAATGTTGCGGTATCTGTGCTGTAGCATTCAAGTAAGGTGACACTATTAATGACGACGTTGGAAGCGCGGTCCCACTACAAACAGAACACATTACATCTCCAGCACGCACGCAGGCATACACACATAGGGAGATCTTAGCCAGGTGACATAGGACTAGTAGTTAGCGCCTGATAAGGCAGCTTCTGCGAATTTACACCTGAAGACACATTTGAACCATTCCAATACAAAGGATGGAACAGTTCATTATGAAATTTCAGGGTTCAATGAGTTAAGTGACTCTATATTTAAACAACTTTCATTGATATTCATAAAGTTACAACAGGCACGATTCATTTTTGTAAGATGGTCTAGTAGGTCACTGCTTCAACATGATAAAAACTTGATTGCAATGTTTTAACTTAAAACAACCATTAAGAAGTTTTATTTAAATTTGATTTTGCAGAAGTCACGATAAAGAATCATATCTAGTTGGCTACGCCTATTCATGCCCACTCTCTGACCTGTATAGGTCTGAGCTCTTTGATCGCCATTGCATATCCAAATGTATATGCTTAGTCTCATTAGTTTAATGACAGTGATTGCTATAGGGAGCCCGGAATAACAAGGTTTGCTGGTACGTAGTTGATAGAAGCACAAGGTTAAGTTTTAGTAAATGGAAAATGGATATTATAGTCACACACATATATATAAGTGCAATATAAAGTTCATGATGTCTTCTTAGTCTATGGTTATTGACTGAAAACAAATAGTTGTTGGAATAAGAATGTTTGTTACACAACACTTCCGGTTCCGGTAAAGCTACATGTTGTTACTAGAACATGGAGTTGACCGTGTTACACTAACAGTTGAGATAAGACTAGCGATTGTTACAGGGCGTTCAATTCGCTGCTTCAAATGTCACTCTTCAGCCTTATATGATAAATTCGTTCCGTTTTAAATTCGTCCGCTAATGGTTTTGAAACTTCCCAAATATATCATGATTGCATTATTCGCTGCCATGCAGGTTTTAACCCCCGTCCTTTTTACAATGTTTGCCGTATTGTTTATTTCGCCCTGTCGACTAAGTTCAAAATGAAAATGAAGCTACAAATATCATCTTTATTCGGTCAATACTATTGAATGACTACAAAAGACAGTGAGTATCTGAAAGGTATTTAATCTAACTGACTAATTGTGCTGGTGCAAACAGCTTCGGTCCGGTGTTATGCATTAAAGCTTATGAAGTATTTAGACAGTCGAACGGACAAAATCCCTAATTGGTACCAATAGGGTAACAGCCAAGGACAAATACATCACTCCAGATTGTGAATGAAATTAAAAGCTCATTTTTTTTTCAGTAAAACTGTAATTTGGAGTCCCTTCTGTGATTGCGGCGAAGAGAACAAATCAACCTAACAGTTTCCCCTGCGTTTTCCTAACTAGAACTGGCGTTAAAATCTCTAGATTAGACATTTTGTCCCAGTAAACGTTGGTAGCCTCCCGCTCTCAGAAAATGAAACCATATCGTATGTCCTCCAGTTNTTTTTTCAGTAAAACTGTAATTTGGAGTCCCTTCTGTGATTGCGGCGAAGAGAACAAATCAACCTAACAGTTTCCCCTGCGTTTTCCTAACTAGAACTGGCGTTAAAATCTCTAGATTAGACATTTTGTCTCAGTAAACGTTGGTAGCCTCCCGCTCTCAGAAAATGAAACCATATCGGTTGTCCTCCAGTATCTATAACACAGACGAAAGGTCAAGAACATTAAGTGAGAGCTGTTCCTCCCTGTTTGTATGTTAACACTGAGTGAGAGCTATTCCTCCCTGTTTGTATGTTAACACTGAGTGAGAGCTGTTCCTCCCTGTTTGTATGTTAACACTGGGTGTGAGCTGTTCCTTCCTGTTTGTATGCTAACACTGAGTGAGAGCTTTTCCTCCCTGTTTGTATGTTAACACTTGATGAGAGCTATTCCTTCCTGGTTGTATGTTAACACTGGGTGTGGGCTGTTCCTTCCTGTTTGTATGTTAACACTGGTTGAGAGCTATTCCTTCCTGTTTGTGTGTTAACCCTGAGGGAGGGCTGTTCCTCCCTGTTTGCTTGATAACACTGAGTGAGAGCTGTTCCGCCCTGTTTGTAAGTTAACACTGTGTGAGAGCTGTTCCTCCCTGTCTGTATGTTATCACTGGGTGAGAGCTGTTCCTCCCTGTCTGTATGTTATCACTGGGTGAGAGCTGTTCCTCTCTGTTTGTATGTTAACACTGAGGGATAGCTGTTCCTCCCTGTTTGTAATTTAACACTGGGTGAGAGCTGTTCCTACTTGTTTGTATGTTAACACTGAGGGAGAGCTGTTCCTCCCTGTTTGCTTGATAACACTGAGTGAGAGCTGTTACTCCCTGTTGGTATGTTAACACTGAGTGAGAGCTGTTCCTCCATGTTTGTATGCTAACACTGGGCGAGAGCTTGTCAACCCTGTTTGTATGTTAACACTTGATGAGAGCTATTCCTTCCTGTTTGTGTGTTAACCCTGAGGGAGGGCTGTTCCTCCCTGTTTGCTTGATAACACTGAGTGAGAGCTGTTCCGCCCTGTTTGTAAGTTAACACTGTGTGAGAGCTGTTCCTCCCTGTCTGTATGTTATCACTGGGTGAGAGCTGTTCCTCCCTGTCTGTATGTTATCACTGGGTGAGAGCTGTTCCTCCCTTTTTGTATGTTAACACTGGGTGTGAGCTGTTCCTCCCTGTTTGTAATTTAACACTGGGTGAGAGCTGTTCCTCTCTGTTTGTATGTTAACACTGGGTGTGAGCTGTTCCTCCCTGTTTGTTTGATAACACTGAGTGAGAGCTGTTACTCCCTGTTTGTAAGTTAACACTGTGTGAGAGCTGTTCCTCCCTGTCTGTATGTTATCACTGGGTGAGAGCTGTTCCTCTCTGTTTGTATGTTAACACTGAGGGATAGCTGTTCCTCCCTGTTTGTGAGTTAACACTGAGTGAGAGCTGTTACTCCCTGTTTGTAAGTTAACAATGAGTGAGAGCTGTTCCTCCCTGTTTGCTTGATAACACTGAGTGAGAGCTGTTCCTTCCTGTTTATATGTTAACACTGGGTGAGAGCTATTCATCTCTGTTTGTATGTTAACACTGGTTGAGAGCTATTCCTTCCTGTTTGTGTGTTAACTCTGAGGGAGGGCTGTTCCTCCCTGTTTGTTTGATAACACTGAGTGAGAGCTGTTCTTCCCTGTTTGTAAGTTAACACTGTGTGAGAGCTGTTCCTCCCTGTCTGTATGTTATCACTGGGTGAGAGCTGTTCCTCCTTGTTTGTATGTTAACCCTGGGTGTGAGCTGTTCCTTCCTGTTTGTATGTCAACACTGAGTGAGAGCTTTTCCTCCCTGTTTGTATGTTAGCACTGAGTGAGAGCTGTTCCTTACTGTTTGTATGTTAACACTGGATGAGAGCTATTCCTTCCTGGTTGTATGTTAACACTGGGTGTGGGCTGTTCCTTCCTGTTTGTATGTCAACACTGAGTGAGAGCTTTTCCTCCCTGTTTGTATGTTAGCACTGAGTGAGAGCTGTTCCTCCTTGTTTGTATGTTAACACTGAGGGAGAGCTGTTCCTCCCTGTTTGCTTGATAACACTGAGTGAGAGCTGTTCCTTACTGTTTGTATGTTAACACTGATTGAGAGCTGTTCCTCCCTGTTTGTATGTTAGCACTGAGTGAGAGCTGTTCCTCCTTGTTTGTATGTTAACACTGAGGGAGAGCTGTTCCTCCCTGTTTGTAATTTAACACTGGGTGAGAGCTGTTCCTCCTTGTTTGTATCTTAACACTGAGTGAGAGCTATTCCTCCCGGTTTGTATGTTAACACTGGGTGTGGGCTGTTCCTTCCTGTTTGTATGTCAACACTGAGTGAGAGCTTTTCCTCCCTGTTTATATGTAAACACTGAGTGATAGCTGTTCCTCCCTGTTGTTGTGTTAACACTGAGTGAGAGCTGTTACTCCCTGTTGGTATGTTAACACTGAGTGAGAGCTTTTCCTCCCTGTTTGTATGTTAGCACTGAGTGAGAGCTGTTCCTTCCTGTTTATATGTTAACACTGGGTGAGAGCTTGTCAACCCTGTTTGTATGTTAACACTGCATGAGAGCTATTCCTCCCTGTTTGTAGGTTAACACTGGGTGAGAGCTATCCCTCCCTGTTTGTATGTTAACATTGTTTCCAGTTAACTCTTTCATGCGTACTTGTATGTAACTTAGAGGCTTAATAGTTAACCTGAAATTCTTTAAATATAGAATCTTAGTCTTCCTAACATGCTTTTACAAATACTTATACCCATTCCCTTCCCCCATTATATTTTCCCCGTCATGTCTCGTTTAAACTAGTTAACTAATATAAATATGAATAGAGCGGTCATTCTTTGTCATACCGGTTATAACTAACCTACATTTTCACTGTTCAAAACTCCATTACGATATATATATATTGAAATGCGTTGAATACTGGTGTTTAAACTGTGGGTTTCCATAGAAACACTTGTTCACTTCCCCTTTTTCTATCTTACTCTATTTATTTATCTATTTCATTCATTTATTTATTTTGTATTTCGTTTTGTTACTTGACAATGGTTTCCTACTTAACCTGAATTATCCCATCAATGTAAATCATTTGTTCAATGTAAGTCATTCATATTTCGCAATATATGCATATATGTTTAGCTGTTAAAACAAGCAGAGAAAGACAATAACAAATTAAACAGCTCTCAAATATTGATTTTGAGTCAAGAACGCAAGGGAGTAAACAAAACGCAAACGAATACCGAAGTATAAATAAAAACGAATTTCGAACTCACAATCGATGTAACTAAGAAAAAATCACGAAAGAAGAAAATATCTATACAGTGTCAAGATTAAATCCTAGTAATGTCAAATTCTGTCATTTCGACGTAACATTTCCTGATAAGGTCATGCTGGCTACAATAAAACTTGCCCGAAGTCTTTATCAAGGGAATAATGCTGTTCGGAGCAATCCCGTGAGTATTGAATCAACCCAGACAAGTTTACACTATAAATTGGGAAGCAGAAAAAAATACTATCAAGAAAGAGAAACTTCACGATCAGAAAAAAATTCGAATCGTCACATTTACCTTACAGCTTAATAGTAAACCGTCCCTGTTTTGTACAGTGCAAATTCTAATACGTTAAAACCTGCAGGACTTATACGTTTGGTAAATAATTAAAATAGGAAGCCTACACCGAGACAACTCGATAAACATATTTACACTTTTCGATTGATACATCTTGTTAAACAAATATTTTATGGACTGGAGCTAGACCAAATATCATCCATTCTGTTAGAGAATGAACTGCTCGAGGCTACAAGGCCGAAATATGCCGATTCTCCCACAAATAAACAGTTTTCTACTTAAAATTCAAAATTCCATTTGTGTCTAGAGTAGCTACCTTTTAAAGAATGCATTGGTAATGAGGTAAACATTAAAAAATTAAGTTGATTTGAAGCTTACAATTAAATCATTAATGCAAGAATATTTACATTCCGTTTCACAGACCTTAGAACTTATATGTACCATCCAAAAGTGTTGTAATCCAATACCGGCAAGGACTATTTCACGTGAACATATTTTTCAGTCGGAAACAATTAGGGTACTTCTGTGAGGAGAGTAATCTGAACAGATCCTGACGTAACCCTAAACTTTGAATTATGTGAAAATCCCAATTGGTTTCTTATCAAATTTTGTCACCAGACGAAATTGTTAACCATAAACAACAGGATTATTTTCCCGCGAAATTTTCTGTTCTGCTTTTTGGAAAATAGTTTGCATAATTTTTCTTCGTCGATTTGATTGTAAAAGGCTTTACGTGTTAGGATTGCCTTGCACCTTGATACAGCATTCATGAGGGTATGAAATACAGATCATTTCGAATAATATCTCCAAGATGCTATACCGCATATCACGGGATATCTGTGAAAGGTACCGTGTTGTATAACTTAATAAATGTTTAAAAGATGTTGTTTCATCATTAAATGCAACCTGTTAACTTATTGGGAAAGTAAAGCAACCGTATCTAAAAAATTCAATGACTTTTCAATCCAAATACACAAACAGCTGTAAAGTGAACCACAAATGATTTTACCACTCAGCTCAGCATGCAAGTGTGAACATGTGGTTTCCCCTGAGGTATCATGCTTCCAACACGATTTTGAATTATTTCAAACGAGGACATTCTGACTGTTGTGACCTATACATAAACAGATAGATATTATTCATCTGGAGCAGTTTTCCAATATGTTTGCGGCCAAGTGGTTAAGGCGTCTGACCTTTTGCTACCATGAGCCCTCAACCATAGGGTCGCGGGTTCGAGACCTACGGTAGGCAGCCGCCAGGTACTGGCTGTAGGTCGGTGTTTTTTCTCTGGGAACCTGTCTTTCCTCAACCATCAACTCATATACGTTACCTTGATTTGATTTTCATATCTGTATTGGTACACTATTTATTTATATATATCAGACCTATACGCAAGCTAGAATATAAATTCTTATAACTTGTACGTAAGCTGTTATCAGCTCCTCAGGACTCTGGTATATAGATTCCTGTATGTAGTAGTACCCATTTTAGCGGCGTCGATTAATTTATCTGTCTATTATCATTATTTCAATAGAGATTCCATAAACAGTGTAAAATGTACACGTTAGTGTAACAAAAATCAATTTGTGTCTTATGATTTTTTGTCCGTATTATACACTAATGGCCATAACAGATAGTGAACTACTCTCCTAACATAATATTTAAATTTGGTTATGATATTCTTACATGTTGAATTGCTTTATATCATGCTATGTACTGTTACATTGTTTATGTCTGTACCAAAACCTGTAAGTTGGGTGTTATCGGCTAATCCAGCATCATAGAATCCTGAATGTAGTAGTACCTATTTGTTTTTTTCCCCCTTGAGTCGATTTTTTTTATTATCATGAACACTACTATTACTTGTATTATTATTAGATCTACTACTTATTTAAAAAAAAAATGATATTACATAAATTCTCCGTGCTATACATTTGCTATATATTGCTATACTGCAAACCTATACCTAAGTTGTATACCGGATCCGGTTAATAGAATCTTGTATGTACCCATGTTTTCTCTCAAAGTGAGTAACTAACATTCTCACCACTATGAGTCTATTTTGTACATATTTTTGTACACTATTTGGTTGTGGCAGATACCAGTGGAATTACTCCACTAGATAATGAGGCCTAGTGATAATGTCCACGTTATTTTGATTTGAGCCTTATCATTGTGTAAGTTAATTTATGATTGCTAACGCGAGCATGTATGAACGTGTGTGTGTGTGTGTGTGCACATTACTATTTGTATTTTCAGTTCCAGTACCGGTCACAAAATATTAACAATTACCTGGTCTTTTCCCCCTCTCTTCAAATTTGGTTCTGATGAACGTATTTCAACTCTTCATAGTCATTTTTTTTATATCCGTTTCCTCTTCTGCCCTACCCCCTCCCCTATTGCCCAGTGTGCCTCTGACTACTTCTATTATCATGATCACGACACCTTCTCGAGCACTCACTTACCTCCTTGCCCAGTCTGGCATTACATAATGCCTATTGATGTTTCTCTCTATCGTGTTCGAATTGGTGTCTTCAGCAATTTTATACAGTCCGCAATTTTCGCTCATTACGTGACCGTTCCCGACATGTTATGTATGGCATTACTCTTACTTTTGTTATATGTTTTTACGTCTTATTTACATAATATTAGTTCATCACTCAGAGAGTCGTTCCGTAGCAGTTCATGTTACCACTTCGCGTCCTTTTTAGCAGAATTTCTTACTTTTATATCAATACATTATGCATTGATCAGCTGGTATTTGTCAGGTGACATTGAGTTAAATTCACAGCACTTTTCTACTTCTACCATTCAATCAATTGCTTCTACTTCCTCTTCAAGTATCCAGTTCTGTAACGATAGGTATTCTTTCGTCCATCTTAGCGTCAAAAGTTTCAAATATAACCCTGATATTCATTACATAAGTGCTAAATTCATCTCCTCTTCTATCATGTCCGCTTCTGATAAATTATCTATATCTCTACGTCGTGCTTTGGACTATTGGCATCTGTTGTTATCTGGAGATATAGAACTGAATCCTGGTCCCATGTGTTCTAGCTCATCTTCCTCATCTTCCTCATCTATTTTTTCGAATATTACTGGCCAGCTCGATGCGGTCAGTAATTTTTCATTTGTCCATCTTAATGTTCAAAGTCTCAAACAAAAACTTGATATTCTTTACACCGAGTTAAGTAATATAACAATTTTATCCTTTACTGAGACATGGTTAAATTTAAATGATATCTCATCTGACCTAAACCTGCCTGGATATTCTGACCCATTCTGCTACTGTAGACCTGATCGAATGGGCGGCGGTATATCGGTTTATGTAAAATATAAAATTCCTGCAAAAAGAAGATCAGATATAGAGATAGCTACCATTGAATGTGTCTGGTTAGAAATTGTACTTGGTTCAGAGAAAATATTATATGGTATTTTTTATCGGCCTCCACACTCTCCTATCATCATATGGTCTCATATCTCGCATTCTATAGAAAAAGCGTATAATACAGGCATCTCTCATATTGTGATAACCGGAGACTTCAATGCAAATGCCCTAGTAGACCACCATTCTTCCCACTTACGCGATATACTTGCTTCCTTTAATCTAACTCAGCTTGTTGAATCACCAACTTTTTAAACAGAAGCCTCGGAGTCATTGTTAGATATAGTCTGTACTAGTACATGTAGTACATGTAATAACCTTATTAATAACTGTTATGTTGGAGAAAGCTTCCTTGACCAACCGGTTTTTTGTTTTAAACATATTTTATTGCCTTTTTTTACATAGCAATGGAATTGGGCACAAGTTTTACAACTTATATCAAGCCCTTTCCCTGTACAATAATATTTTTTAACAAAATTTCATGATGGCAGAACTACGTAAATAAGCTATGTATTATAAATTAATTAATCAGTGACATACATACTCCCACACATTCACGCACCGAACCACACACATGCGCACAAATATAAACATGCACATGTAGATAAAGGAAGAGAGAGAGATAGGGGGATGGTGAGAGGGGAGGAGAGGGAAGAAGGGGTTAGAGGGCCCGATGTTTTGAGATTACTAGATAAGTACTGCAACAAGACTGTAAATTTAAGAAAATTTATATCAGACCACGTGGTTGTTCCTTCTCCATGCGAACGGACTAGTTATACTATTCGCTGTTCACAACTTTCTTCTGATCAATGTTCATCACATCCCGTGCTATTATAACTTCCTCCTGTTCACTCCGTTCTTGCTGGTATTTCCGTTTCAACTAGTCCGTCCGCACAGAGAAAGACCAAACACACGACTTCATTATGTTTATATATATATATATATACGTATATTTGTGTGTTGCAACTCGTGTTGTTAATCTATTATTATTAATAAGATAAATATATTAATAAAGATGTCGATTTTGAGGGGTGAAGGGTGTTAAAATCTGTTTGATTCTTGTATATATTGCTGAGTATTCATGAAGATAATTTTGTTTTCTTGCTCCGAAATTGTTATATCTCCAAAAAGAAGTAGATTCAATGTAAGGGGGATGTATGCATTCAGTTCACGATAAAGTTTAATTCTCTGTTCAACATAATTATCACAGTTAAAAAAGAAATGAAAGGTGTCTTCAATAGGGTAACCACACATACAACGTTGGTCATCAACCAGGTTAACTCGGAATAGATCGTTTTTCAAAGTGCTAGAACGGTCTCTTAGTTTTGTATGTAGGATGTGACCAACCGGTTAGATACCATTGTCCAATTTATTGTTCTTTTAATATTTCAAAGCCAGTGCAGCAGGTGTTTAAGCGAAACGTTTGGCTTTTTGACCTAGGAAATTACGATTTATTTAGGGAAAAACTCAGCTCAGTTAACTGGAATTTATTGAGTGATTTTGATGATATTAATGATGCTGTCAAAAAGTTCTTAGATATTTTACTTACTATTGCTAAATCTTGTATTCCGAATAAAAAAATAACCATCAGATCTAATGAACCCCCTTGGCTATCAAACGAAATAAGGAGATTAATTCGTAAACGTGTTAACTTGGAATGAAATAAAGTTTATATTAACCATCAAAACCAGGCACGTCCTTAAATGACCATCGCTGTTAATAGGATTTAAAACACGATTTTTTTGCAGCGTTTCTCAGTAAGTGTGTAGATGATAAACATGTATGTGTTGTTACTGTTCCTATCGTTTATTGTACGGGCGCAAAAATGCATGTTTAGTTTGTATTGTTGTAACTAGCTCCTGGTACTAAACGAGTTGTAAACTAATGCTGAAACATGGTGTTACTAAATTAACACCGTAACCAGTACTGGTCGTGTATAATGGATTTAGCTTCAGGGAAATATCGACAATAGTTATTCAAAGTCATTAGAAAGTGACCCAGCATAAATTCTACCTCAAACTATGGAACCGTTTTGTGTGATAATCTATAAGATGAATATGTTGAATCAGCTGTACACTCATCTTTCGAACTATATATCCATCAATCATTATCAGATACCTTGGTGGTCGGTTGGCGCAGTGGATAGCGCACTTGCCTTTCACCAAGGCGACTGGGGTTCGATTCCCCGATTGGACGTGAAATTGTATGGGTCACCTGCCCGACCACGTGGGTTTTCTCCGGGAATTCCGGTTTCCTTCCACATTTGGACCCCTGCGCACTAACATCCGGGCTACCAAGAATGATTTATTTAAACTGAAATAACTTGCTTCATAATTATTGTAAAATAAATAATGTTACATCATCAGATATCAAATATGTTTTGTAAACAGCAGTTATTTAGGATTAATTTGCTCCCAAGATTAACTTTTCTTAATTCGACTGTCTCAATCTTGAAATAGGTGTTACATTAAGTCATACTATTAATGTGACTGGTCATAAGCATATTTTTAAAGAATCACATTGTAGAATTCCCTCTAAAGTGTGATGGTTATTATATTTTTTCATTGCTAGAACAATAGATGTCAATTGCAAACAACAATTATGGACGAATACTACTTAATGAAGGTAAGCTGCAGAATAATAATATAATCCATTTTTAATTCAAATATACAGTTGATAATGATAACTATACACATCACTGTAGATGGTATCGCTACTGTGTTTTGAAACTAATTCTTTATCCTTCAAAATAGGTAAAATGCTAATACATGTACAATTCATAAAAATGTATGATTTTTTTAAAAACATGCAATAGTGAGGATCACTTGGACCAGTTAAGAAATAAAGAAAGGCATACAATTATGTTTAGATTTAGAACAACCAAACAAAGACATATCACTGAAAGCGATGGCTAGATTTGTATTACGAATTGCTGAACAAACAGCAAATTTAGGGATGGACTGCATTCCTTTCGAGAATGTCATATGCCATAAAGAAAACCTCTTTCTAACATACACTTTACTACAAATAAATAACACTAACGATAGCTGTATAATCAAATTTAGTTGTTTTATGAACTAAACATGAACGTATTGAAAAATCAAAAGATCAAAAGAAGATGTATTTCTAGCGATGTTTTATTCTCAATAATGTGAATAGTTCTAACTATCATTCTGTGACCTACTTTTTTTTATGTTTCCTTATGCTTTTCATAGCAAAGAGATTATAATTTGAACACACAGGTAATTTGCATCTTTAAAATTTGGTGTAGTAATAGTTACAATACGCCACCAATGTACTTCGCTGCACAGCATAGCTGTTTCTTCATTCCTGGACTCATCGATGACGCTAGGGGTCTAAACAACTGTAAGTAACAGTAAAACCCTTTATTTTATTTATTTTATTTATTTTAATATTAGGAGTGTTAGTTGCATATATAAAAACATTTAAGAATATATGTTATCATAAATTCGTTATAGTCTATATAAATATATATGTATAAGTCTATGATATTGACCAACTAACTATCCCAATGTCCATACCATACTATTTCTCTAAACTCTCTGAATGTCGTTTAAAAAAGCATACGATTAATATCGTGATACATATTCCTTTCGCACTTGTTCCCATTTTAAACAGTTCAATGCCAACACGTAACAGCGTAATTGTTTTTTACAATTTCATATTCATAAGTCGGCATAACGGATAATTATTATATCATAGACCGAAATTCACTTTAAACTGTCTTTATTAGTTTATAGTCACGTGTCAGGTTATCCTGCTTGATCAGTTTATAGTCACGTGTCAGGTTATCTTGTCTTGATCAGCTTATAGTCACGTGTCAGGTAATCTTGTCTTGATCAGTTTATAGTCACGTGTCAGGTTATCTTGTCTTGATTAGTTTATAGTCACGTGACAGGTTATCCTTTCGTTAACAGTTCAATGATACAAATCGTCTTAACTAATGTTTAACTGTTTTCAGCCATTATTCGTCTTTACTGTTTACAGTTCATAGCTGAAGTAGGGAGGCATTTTGATATTTGTTGATACAGTTCAGTATCTATGTATGTTGTCTATTTTTGTACGAGTCCAATACAAGTAGGAACAGCAAGACTAAACACGCCACCGTTAACAAAACGCAAATGCTGTTGCCATGGTACGAAACAATGCTGTTGACGTATTATCTTTGTGGTAGCCATGGTGCCGAGTACATTCCATATTGGCACCGGCATTTTATTGTTTGAAACATAGCGATATGTACAAGGTACATTTACCTATCTATCCCAAACACAGGTTATCAGCAGGACAACAAAAATACATGCTGTTCGCCCAAACGTTTAATGTAAATAGATGTCTGTTTCATTGCATCTGACGTGCTCATATTTCTATATATTCTATGATCTTAACGCTTATCATAGCATGTACAAGCCATGTGTAGGTTATTGGCTTTCCTGTGCTATATCAAGTGCTTTTAAGTCAAGAGAACTATTAACTGTACCAAAACGAAATCATAAATTTTCATATTGTTTGATATAAAAAATATCTCCAAATATATAAATAAAACTTTTATAGCAAACTACGGCAAAAAAGTGTTGTTTTTTTTATAATTCTAGCTGTAGTTTGGATTTTAACCATGAACATTGCTAATAAGTACCCCTTTGTATTACAAGTTTGCACTTTATTTTTAATTTCCACTTATTTTCGCGGAATAATCTTAGCCCGAGACTGAGATAACCCGATCTCGCTCAGTTACAGGTAATTGATTTTTTTTCTCGCACATTTTAGTTCGAAAAGAACTATTCAATTTTGCTAAAAACTACAAGTATCCCGCCTTGGGCCTCAAATGATAACGATCTCTTCACTACTAAAGCTACATTTGAATGCTTCTGGGTAAAAATGTAGTCCGTCCTTAAATAGATTACAACGTATTTTACATTGTAGATTATATTTTATGGACAACATCAAATATCTAACTACATCAAAACTATACATATAACGACAAAACAGAACATTTATAATGCAAATTGTCAATTTCAATCAGTTAACGCGCGGATGAATACATCGCAGTGTAAAAATTCCGCGAAATGTCAGGTAAAGATACAAGACAGATCGGACGAGATAGAAAAATCTAGGATGGGGTATGACGTGGGATGTCTCTGTCTGAGGTGCGAGAAAAGCTTGTCACCCCTAGGGGGAGATAGCCTCGTGCCGATTATCACTTGTTCAATTGTACGTCATTAAAACGTCATCGGTAACATTGTGACGTCATTAAAAACGAATGACGACATGCATACCCCACATGTGTTTTTGCTTACAAACATGGCTGACTACTGATGGTAGAGCTGTGACACAAATAATAGGATGGGAGAAAAATAATAATTTCCTGCCTTGAGGTTGTAACAGAGAAATCTCCAACCCGAAGGATGATGTTTTTTGGTTGTCTAACTCGAGGCTCTGCCGAGGATAAGACAACCAAACAAATCACCCCGACAGTTGAAGATTTCTCTGTTACACCCTCAAGGTAGGGGAAGATTCTATTAATCCACAAATCAGCTAGGTCATATGACGACGGTATCCACAAACCGGCTACGGCACAAGTCTGAAAGTTCACACTTTAAGTCAATTCAACGATTTCCTACCCTTGTCTGGAAACTCTTCCCCTGAGCTCTATTCTTTAAACTTTCACCTTGATCGATAGAAGGATTTTTTTTTTGTCAACAAGAACTGCCTTGAGAGATAAAAGACATAAAAATAAATTGACTGTAGCATGAGCAGAGAGTACTGAACGGTTACTAAGAAGAACTAGTAGATGTACCTTAGAGAAAAGACTGGATGTAGATGACGTCATGGGTAGTTACCAAGGTGATACGTTCGACATTACCAGACCGATATGTATTTGAAGCACGTGACGATTCACTAGAACATGTGTTACATGTGTAGGCGTCTATAACAATATTGACAACTAAAACTTGATATCATGCGATTGAAATTTAACACTTCCGCAAATCGAGTTATTTGATGTCTGCCTATCAGTTTCATCAATATAAAAAAACATATTAGATACGTATGTTAATGACGATAAATATGTGCTGCGACATCATCAATAAAAAATAACATAATTTGAATAACGAACGTTGTAAAGCGTAAATATATGCATTATGATTAATATGAGAAATAGTACATCGTCAATAAATACAAATGGAATTTGTATGAGGAAGTTAAGAGAGTAATTAAGCCCGACAGGATTTGTATGAGGAGTCGAAAATCGTCAATAAACGTAATATCGTATGTGAGAGGAGAGTTAAATGGGCTAAAAAGCACAAAAGAATTTATATTAAGAGATTTTAAATCGAGGATATACGTGATATAATGTGTATGAGGATCTTAAATAATTAATTAACTCGACATAGTTTGTCATAATGAGTAACTAATCTAAAGCGATTTAAATGACGAGCTTGAAATCGTTTATATACATGACGTGTTAGGGAGATTTGTGGCATTAATGAACGCGACCTGATCTGTACGATTAACGTTAGGTCGTTAATAAAAGCGCCATTATTTGTATGGAAATCGTTATTCAATGTGACATGATTTGTATGGAGAAACTTATAGTATTAATAAATACGATACTTCATGTGTCACAAATAAATTGGAAATCTAGCTGGTGAAAATAGCGTATTACAAATGTTATCTGACTTTCCTAGAACATAAATAAATACATATCAAAAAAAAATCTAGATAAAAGCCTGCTTTTTGATGCCTTGGATATTTTAAATAGAAATGTTATTTCTAGAATAATAATTGCAATTTCGACTGCACTCAAAATTAATTCCAATTTTACGAATCGCGCTTTTCATTTTGACCCTGTTTGATTATTTCTTCAAATGCAATCCGATTCACTTGCTGCCTGCAATGAGTCTGTTCCATGTAATATACAATGTAAGCGCTCATTTCCTGACGCAATTGGGAAACCATGCATGCGCGTGCCTTTCTACGGTGCCATTATCTGACGTGTATATCGATGGTACTTTATCTCTCTCTGATGGAGAGAGACATCGTAACAAAATCATCTTGTCCTTTATAGGGTATAACAAGGCACCATGCACAGCCGTTATACTGGGCAAAACATCACCGGATTTATATTTTAGTGATGGGTTTTACGAACCATGTTCCAGTAATAATGTTACAAATACGTCACAAGTTCGTTTTTAATATACACGTATCAATGTTTTTAATGTGGTTTTTTTTATAAATGGTACGCCGTGTAACGAGATCGCGTTTTTGTAAACATGATTTGATAACTGTTCCAGAATGGTCTCTAATGAGTCGCCCTCGCCATTTATATTGCTTGTTTATGACAAACTGCTGGAAATGCGATAACATCATTTATGTTTCCTTGAATTTCCTACGCTATTTGATGCAAAAACGTTTGAAATATGATATCCTATTTATCCAGCTTATCAATAATACATACAACAATATGATGAAATATATAGTGATTTAGGAAGCATAAATAGGTACGCTTTGTCCGGGAACATGAACTTGCGTCCTGTTGTATCATAACTGTAGGAGCGGGGACATGATTGACCTGCTACGTCTCACTTTATGATCGGTTGTTGTGACTAATATGAACCCGAGTTAAGGCCTTGCCTAAATGTATATATTCTGCACCCTGATTTATATTCCGTTCTTAAACGGTAATTAGTAAATGGAGCTGTCAAATATTGCAAATATGTCCGTTCTACACATATATGTTCAGACTGATGCACAATGAAATGTGTTGATCCCTATTGATATATGCGTGGAGCTGACATTTTATACAAATGCAAAACGGAATTGGAACATGTTTAACTTTGCAGTTTTATTTGATTTATTTCCAGGCTTAAAGCAGTCCTATCTTGGCACATTTTTGTTGATAGTTTACCGACTGGAAATTTGCATAATAAATCCCAGTAACAAACATTAGTCGACTATTTATTACTTGTTTCAGAATGTGCCAACATACGTGCTATATTTCTTGTGAATTGTATATCATGTTTTTACTTGGTCACATACTTATGATATTAACTATTGTATTGTGTCGCAGCCAGTATCTTTTTACTTATATAAATTACTTTGATTTAAATGATTATTTTATTCTGCTGCTTATAGCAAGGGATATTAAAAGTAATCCAGGCCGCAAATACGTCAGAAAAATCTCCATTTAGCAGACTACAGTGTCGAGCGCACGCTCCGAATTTAAACAATCTCATTTAAATTTAAACGTACAAGATATCAAAGTCACGCCAGACATAATCGAAACAGAGTTTTCCGGTTAAGGCATTATTCCATTCAGTGAGACAACTTTAAAGGAACCTATTGAAAGCGCTGAACTTACGTAGCTCCTTTAACACATTTTGCAATTGCAGAAACATAGGCTGCGTCGATAGACATTGTTTGTTTTGATTTTTTTCTTTTAAAGACGATATAAATATTAAACGAATGGATATGTATAGCTACAATTATAAATGTTTTGTTGTGCTTTCTTCCACCACAAACGAAAGTTTCAAATCAGTACTTTATTTTTTGGTATTTCTGGTGTCAATTTTATTAAGTAACGTGTACAACTCTTCTGGTAGACTATCAGTCCCCGAGGGTGGTTCGTTTGGTTGAATACCAATCCCCGAGGATGGCTCGTCTGGTAGACTATCAGTCCCCGATAGTGTCTCGTCTCGTAGACTATCAGTCCCCGAGGGTGGCTCGTCTGGTAGACTATCAGTCCCCGAGGATGGTTCGTCTGGTAGACTATCAGTCCCCGAAGGTGGCTAGTTTTGTTGACTTTTAGTCCCCGAGGGTGGCTCGTCTGGTAGACTATCAGTCCCCGATGGTGGCTCGTCTGGTAGACTATCAGTCCTCGAGGGTGGCTCGTCTCGTAGACTATCAGTCCCCGAGGGTGACTCGTGTTGGACTATCAGTCCCCAAGGGTGGCTCGTCTGATAGACTATCAGTCCCCGAGGATGGCTCGTCTGGTAGACTATCAGTCCTTGAGGGTGGCTCGTTTTGAAGAATATCAGCCCCCGAGGATGGCTCGTTTGGTAGACTATCTGTCCCCGAGGGTGGCTCGTCTAATAGACTATCAGTCCCCGAGGGTGGCTTGTTTGGTAGACTATCAGTCCCCGAGGGCGGCTCGTTTGGTAGACTATCAGTCCCCGAGGGTGGCTCGTCTAATAGACTATCAGTCCCCGAGGGTGGCTTGTTTGGAAGACTATCAGTCCACGAGGGGGGCTTGTCTGGTAGAATATCATTCCCCGAAAGTGGCTTGTCTGATAGACTATCAGTCCCCGAGGGCGACTCGTTTGGTAGACTATCAGTCCCCGAGGGTGGCTCGTCTAGTAGACTATCAGTCCTCGAGGTTGGCTCGTCAGGATATCATTTCTCAATCGTTCTTCAGAAGAAACAATCCTGCTTTAGTGAAACAAATTATCATTTTACTCGATTAATGGTAGTTAACATAGTTAAGTATAACATAGTTTAGTATAACGTAGTTTAATGTAATACATATAGTTTAACATGGTTTGGATAATATGATTTAGTATTAGAAATTCCCATTTACATGTAACGCAATCTAATATACTTACAGTCCAGTATCACATATGTTTATAGTCTGGTACACGTATAATATATTCTATATTAAAAATTAAATAAACCGTTTGAAAACAGTTCGTTATTTTTTTATTTGAAAGCTTACTGGCTCACTAAAGTTGCATACGATCTGCAAAATAATACCATTTGGAACTTTAAGCCTAATAATAAAGCATTGATGACAACAATTTGGAATATCAAAAAGAAATAAACCGGCGTCTCCGTATGGACGAGCATACCGCTAGTGATAAAACGAGAACGGGTATTATGTTATATTTCCGGCAACTCAATCTAAATGTTGATTCAGGACTATCGATCTATTATGTAAAGAATCTTCATGAATTTTAACCTCTTACTGAAACGAACGATCAAATTGAAACCTATATATCAGCATTTAAACATAGATAACGGTAAGTATCTTCATATTAAATGGAATATTTAGAACCCAATTTTGTGCATATTAATATCATGAATTGTGTAACTTAACTTATATAAAAACGCTTTCTTAACTTTCAATTTTATACAAATGGTACGACATTAAAAAAAGACTGATTAATTTATCTGTGGATATACATTTTGAATAAACATGGAGATCGAACATTTTCCATACTTACCGCACATTTAGATATAACATGGATTAAATTGCCCTCAGGGTTGCTGCAATATTTAGAACATAAAACGAACGCTTGATATATAAAACGGCGTATTAGCATACTTCTGCACTAATAGATTTTGGAAATAATCACATTGCGTATTTGAACAGACAAGCACAAAATTGTTTTTGGTGGTGGTGCGATAGATGATCAATAATCAATGTACAATACATTGACAAAATATTCAAAAATAAGTCTTTCTGTACGATTCATTTTTCAGCCGATTAATTACGAAATCGTAAAAAATGAGCTTTGTATTGTATATGGTTAGTAATTTTGATTTCATTCTTTCTTCCGATTGTGTAATTCATATCTGACATGTTTTCTTGATCAGTTGTATCGCTACAGCTAGGAGCGTGTTAACAACATTGCACAGAATATATTTTTATTTACTGCGATGATTCAATGTTGATTGTCTTATAGAACAAACTCCAGTAACTTAGTTTTCAAATTTTAATCTTCATAGATTTTTTTTTATTCTTTGAATAATAACACGGTTTAACAGACGATGAGTCAGACCGCGTTTCAATTTGTTTGATAGGATAAGTTTGCTAAATGGAATCGCAAAGCTTTGTTTACAACACCACATTGAAATTGTGTGTATAAAACTTTGGTTTTTGTTTGGTTTCCATTAGTTTGAGGTGTCCATTTATCTAACCAACTGAAACAATTTAAGCATCCATTATAGCACTACTTTGCGGAGTTATTTCCGTGCGGAAGAGCACGAAGTCAAAGGGCTTGAGGGTTAGACCGGAAGTGAATAGGTGTTATCGCGACCATCCCCTTCGAAGAGTACTTGCTGGAAAATGCACTGCACAAGTCTCGCGAGAGAATGCGAGGATACGGGGGCAAAACAATCTGCCATGTGTAAACAATATGCCCCACCTTCACTGTATTGAACCAACAAAAATAACTCACAATAATAGAGGTCATATCAAATGCATTTAGTGATGACATTCCAATCAAATTGTTTGTCCAAAACAAGCCTTCTGACGTTTCATTTACATAAAGGTAACACACGATACTCTGTACGCCGCTGACGGTCCGTCACAGATGGGACGCTTTAGCTTCATCCTCTCTTTTAATATCTGGCCATGTTGTCCGTTGCCCCAGCGGGTACAGTTTAATCCCCTCCTATTTGAAGAGTTCCACTGGTCGCGATATCATCTATTGATACGTGTTGTTTCCGGACCCCACTCTAACTGTTAGTATATACCATATTTGTCTACTTTGTGCAGCAAGGACATTATAAGAATAACACTGGGGTTTATCGTCGGTTCGTCATTATTTCTATTTTCCTGTCGTTGTCGTACAGTTTTAAAGCCTACACTGCCGATGGTTTAAGTGTATGTTAAAAGACCAGGGGGTCCACATGAGGATAATCAGGATAAAAACAAGCCGACATTATAATTTGTATCGGGATCTAAAACATTTGATCAGATGAGTTAAACGATTGGACTAGGTAAATGAACCTGTCACGGAATTAAAAATGTAGCCGTCGATGTTGGTAAAGGGTAAATATTTCCATGCTCAGGTAGAACTTTATAGTGTAGCCACATTCTAGGTAAACCGTTGTGCAATTCAATGTCAAATTTGCACATGTATTTGTATGGGGTACTGTGTAACCCAGCCCTACAATTATAAACTGAAGGAGTGGAAATTTGTCACGACACATCCCACCCACGATATCCAGGGGCTACGCTCACTTTCGCTCTCTATACCCCTGGAATATGTCATAGAAAAATTGAAGGCACGAAGATAGCTGTTTGATAGGTGTCAGGTAAAACAACCTGACCAATCACTAGGCTGATGCCTGTCCTTTGAAGATAACAAAGGAGAGACGCCCGACTTCAAAGCCTGTCAATTTTTACCGTTACATGGCCGCGAGATTCTTTTGATGTACATCAAAGGATCGAACTAGTATTCTTGTCTCATCATCAAGGTGGCGCACACCGAGCTTTCAATTTTGATATTCCATATTCGCAAAGAGTGAAGATGAGCTTAACCCCTGGGCGCAAAAGGGCGACAATCGAATGTTTTACTGTGCTGTTTTGTTTCGTAAATCCCTCATATTTGATGATCAAAAGCCTGGAGTAGCCTTAGATGTGTTCGTACAAATGTATATGTGTTGTTCTGCTTTTTATTGGTCCGTATTTCTACAGACTTCCTTATAGTGTCACAGCTTTGGAACACTATGAAATAGAAACCGTTATACCCAACCCAAACCATACGATACCCACTACAGAAGCAGATGGTGGTAAGCAACAAGTGTAATAAGTCTTACTCAATGATACAGTCACATCAAGCCGTCTGCTGGAACCTTACCTATGACCTTGTTGTCAGTAGACTGGCATGGCCCCAACTAGCATCGCTGTGTATCATGGCTCCTTGGGGAGTCAGTCATCACTTTGTCGGCGTTTGGTGAAATTCTAGTTAAGATAGTCACTAAGATGAGAAATAGTATACTATAGTAACAAGTGTGCATTTTAGCGCATTGTAAATCGATCCTAATACGGAAATTATGTTTCCGGAATTGATTTTTACTTATTCCGAAATCAGCAATGACATTTACTTAAAAGATTACTTCTCCAAATGAGGCAAAGATATTTTCTTCGTTGCCTATTGCTCCAAAGCTGACGACGGTTTTTAATTTGTTGCTCACCACTTTTTAATAATAAAAAAATCAAAAATGTGGTGAAGTGAACTTAAGATGATGTTGCCTCGAAATCGTGAATTATACAATGTGGTGTTCCCTTCCGAGTGTTTCAGCTCTATAAGGTCAAATGGATATAAAGCAAAATAATCGATGCCTAACCTTATGCCTCAGAATAATTAGAAACGATTGAGTATGAGTACCGAAATCACAATGTTAATATACAACATTGATATAGCGCTCTATATAATTTCAAAATTGTCTAAGGCGCCTTACAACACATGAATAGTAGTATTCCTACAGAAACAGTTATAAATGAAGCATATAAAAAGTCATACAAATCAGCATACATTATAAATATATATATAGGTAACAAGACGTTTATCTCCATATGTACATTGTATTTATAGTGTGTAGAAGAGGTCTGCGCTTAAGAACCTAAATTGAAGACGCTAAAAACTGGGTCTTTATATTCTTCTTGAATTTAGCCAGAGTGTTTTAACTGGTAGTAGATGGTAAGCTATTCCACAACGTGGCCGAACCCTCCCAAGGCACCGGTTTCTATAGGTCAAAGTGCAAGATTTTGCGACACAAAACAAAGATTTTGTCTCCGACCGTAGTGACCGTGACGGCTGATACAGGGTGACAATCTCCTGTAAATAATGGGGAGCTGTTCCATTCAGTGCCTTGTATGGGTGCACCAAAATGTTGTACTGTGACCTGTATCGTACAGATTACCAGTGAATATAGTACTTGTGTGATGTACATGTGTTCTCCCTTTCGAGTACGAGTAACCAGACGTGCTGCAGTGATCTGGGCCCTCTCTGCAGACGACTAGTTAGTTTGTCAGGCGTACCACAGAAAGTCTTTCGTAAATGTAATATTGATACTTGAGTTATCCTCGTAGGGGATACTACCTTTAACACTGCTACAGACAGAGATCACTTTATATAACGCTATATTTAATAAGTATAACTTTTATAGGACCAGCATTGGTTAAGAGTGGATTATCTTCCTATATTGCCTTCCTTTGTCATTATCATTATAAAATAAAGGTATAGAGAGCCCTGAATCATCTATCATTTAAATGTCAAACAGCCATCCAGCGTGTCCAGGTAACCAAGGCAACAACTAATACTTTACAGACAGAATAATCTCTATCAGAGTTAAGGTTTGTACTTGTTCAGAAGGGTTTTTGTCGGCTCTGTTGAAATTTGGACATAGAAAAATGGTATCCCCATTAGATAATAGGAATAATAATATTCAACATTCATATAGCGCCCTATATAATTTACACAATTTCTGTAGTCGCTTTACAACACATGAGCAATAGTATTCCTACAGTCGCAGTTATAAATATAGCAGTTAAAAAGGGCGTCCATATCAGCATTATACACAAGGTAACAATGATAACAAAACATTCATCTCCATATGCATATATATATATTATTTGTAGGTGGCGTCGATACAAGAGAGCCTAAAATGAAGATGTACAAAGATGGGTCTTCATATCCTTCTAGAATTCAGTTAGAATTTTGACTTTCTAGAAGCACTTTTGATTGGTTTTATTTTGTTTAAAGTCATATTAACAGCTAAGGTCATTTAAGGACGTGCCTCCGTGTGTGTTGTGTATGCGTGCATGTGTGTATGTGTGCTGGAGACAGGTAATGTTGGTGTACTTGTCTCTATGTGATTACGCGGATCTGATGCCGACTTTATAGTGCTATCTCGCTGAAACACCATGCCGAAGACACCCAGGCCACTATTCTTCCCGGTCACATTATACTGACAACGGGTGAACCAGTTGTTGCCATTTCCCCAAATGCTGAACGCTAAGCAGGGAATAACAAGTACCATGTGAAGGACTTCGGTATTTCCCGGCCTGGGGACAGAACCCATTGCCTTTCTCACCTGCACAAAGGCTAAACATTAAAGCCAAAAGTGAGGTATTGCAGGGCAAGGCGCTAAGAAATAAAAGGTAGCTAGAAGTAGAAAGAATTATAAAGATCCCAAATATTGCAATGGGTGTAGCAGACTTATTTTGGTCGCTTTTGTATCCCAAATAGAAGGAACAAAAGCAAATCTCTAATTCTGCAGGGGGTTCCCTCATTAGTCGCCTCTTACGATACATTCCACAACATTGGACTTCATTACTTTATTTTCCTACCCTGATGAACATATTTTTTTAGAAAACGTAGTCCTTAACAGAGCCTATGAACATGTATAACGGTAACCTGCTCATTTCGATCGAAAGAAATCCGTCCCATATGTGTTTCTGTAAAGACAGTACAGGATATTATATATTGCATACTGAATAGGTGTTTTTTTCAAAATCACGCGTTTCTTGTACATCACAAAATCTAATGCATTTGAAGATTCTGGAGTCGAGGAGTTTAACCTATTGCCAGTCCCTGGCAGGTGATTAATTTTAAATGCCAATATGTGCCCTTCGATTGCATCTTAACATCCGGCGTCCTAGCTAAGATGACGTAGCTCCAAACAGCAATTTAAAACATGGCACTCTTGGGACGTCTAACTGCCGCCTGCTCAATTCGACAGGTTTACTAACGGCGATATTGGTGTCATAGTCAGGTTTCACACCGCACGAGAGAACGACACATTAAAATCAAGATAACCGATTGTTTTTGTTTTTGCGTACTATAACTGAGTTCCGGAGTTTCCGTCAGTCGTAACGTGTACGTGTTTTCCACCATTACAAATTGTAAACTCATACATGCGTGTGTTAATTTTTTTATGAAAACTGTTTCAAAATTTTGTTAATAAAAACAAAAATCTTACTTTCTAATTTATCTTGTAGATACCGTCAGACTATTGAGATTGACTGGCGAAAGATATATCTGCGTTCGATTATATACAATGTACGTGTATCATTGACGCTCGACCCAGTTCGATGTGCCTTCCGTCATATGTCTGATTTCATCGTCCCCAAATACCGTATACGGCACGTATTCACTGTTATATAACGTGTCACTGATCTAGAACTATCACATGGGTTTTTTTCTGGGTTAAATGATGTGTACCGAGAACAGCTTTTCTGGACTACAGTGGATGTACCAGAAACAATCAGTACTACAAGGACTGTATCAAACTCTATTCTATTGAACTTTTCAGTGCTGAAGATTGGCTACCTAGAGATTTCCCGTTAAATGTTCAATGCTGAAGATGGTTAACCAACCTTGAACTATCTCAGAGCTTTTCTACGTGAATAGGGTTTATTGAGAACAATTCCGTTTCAGTGCTAAACATTGTTTTTGGCATGAATGTTGAGCGTTCGCCCAGATAAGGAAGGCAATGGGTTATGTCCCGCGGCCGGGACATACCAAAGGAAAAATAATGTTTAGCACTGAAATGGAATTGTTCTCGATAAACCCTATTCAGCAAAGAAAAGCTCTCAGATAGTTCAAGGTTGGTTAACCATCTTCAGCATTGAACATTCAACGGGATATTACAAGGTAGACCATTTTAAGCAGTGAACCATTGCTTTTCTTTGAACTGGTTTATTGCACTTTCTGTAGTACAGAAAGTTTAAACTTTTCATTGCAAAACATGTTCTTCTTTTATTGCTTAACAAGAAAATTAAAATTACTGGCAATTACATCACCTTCACAACTGCCTGGAACAGCAGTGTGACCATTATCAAAACAGCCTGTAACAGCCCTTGTGAATGTCGAGCAATGTGACCATCGTTACAACCTCCTAGAACATCCCTAGTACGATAAAATCGCAACAGCTTTAAGCATCTACATTACGTGCATGTCAAAGAATATATTTCTTCTTTAATTTTCTTTTCCCTCCTTTTTTTCGGTCCGTCGTAAACCATTTCGCCATTTTTCAAAGTCATACTCGTGTACCCGACAAGGAATCAGCAAAGTCTATTACTTATGTCGGCAATAACGAAATACTTTTTATGTGTCAAGAGTTGATAATATGCTTATTATAATTAACATATTTCATTATTCCATTTAACTGGAAAGGATCAATCAGGGGTCAAATTACCAATAGATTTATGTTTCCATTTCAAGTATGTAATATGTATGTATATAATGTATGATATATTAAAGGGATGATGGTTTGCAAAGACGTTATATATAATAATAGATTAAAGCGCTGATAGTCTGCAAATGCAGAAATACGTTTATTAAACGTTTAAAGTAAGTTCTTCTGCACATAGTTCTTTGTAAAGGAATGATCAGATAGCTCAACAGGTACACCTGTAAAGCTCTTACGTCATAGAATAGGACCAATCATATCCTTAATTGTCGATGTAAGAGCCTTTTGTGTTGTACAGGTAATGGAGATGTAATTTTATATAGGTAATCAATACTTAACGGAATATGTATCACTGTTTTCGACATATTACTACCATACACGACGTCTTTGGTACGTTTGAAAGGTCATGCATATATAGGCAAGGATGCAAACGCTTAGTTGACGTTATAACTACGTGGAATCAATAATATGGGTTTACCAAATACATGCCGCCCACACAACCCATCATGGCATTAAGATAAGAACATAATCGATGACTTGATTGATTTTTTTTAATTAAAACATTTAATCTCCGGATACATGAACGTATTTTAGAAATATAAATAAGGATGACTTAAAAGATTATACGAAATTACCTTTTTTATTATCCACTTTTATTTACATGTATAGCTTCAAGTTGGTCGCCCATTAGCGGAGTTGATGTCATAACGAGAAACTCTGCTTCAATGTAGCCAAATTTAAACTCACATGCATCATTGTGTACAGGTGGAAAAGACGAGTGAACCGAGGAGACAACAAAGTGAGACAAATTTAAGTGTATCGTGGTGTAGGAGAAAAAAAATAACGTCAACATTGGAGACCGATATCTCGGCTCTATAAGTATAACTGTCGGTGATCATTGTTGATACAAAAGGAAAACAACAAAAACTCATTGCTGATAATATGTGGTATTGCTGATAATTTCTGTGAAATACTGCTGATTTGTGGTTAGTACTGCTGATTTGTGGGTAGTACTGCTGATTTGTGGGTAGTACTGATGATTTGTGAGTAGTACTGATGATTTGTGGGTAGTATTGTTGATTTGTGTGTAATACTGATGATGTGTGTGTAATACTGATGATTTGTGGGAAGCACTGATTATTTGTGCGTAGTACTGATGATTTGTGGGTAGTATTGTTGATTTGTGTGTAATACTGAAGATTTGTGTGTAATACTGATGATATGTGGTTATTGCTTAAGATTTGTGGGTACTACTTAGGATTTGATAGTATTACTGAGGATTTGTTGATATCACTGATGATATGGAGGTAGTACTGATAATTTTTGGGTAAAACTGATGATTTGTGGGTATTACTGATGATTTGTGGGTGCTTCTGATGATTTGTTAGTATAACAGATGATATGGGGGTAGTACTGATAATTTTTGGGTTAAACTGATGATTTGAGGGTATTACTGATGATTTGTTGATATTACTGATGAGTTGGGAATATTACTGTTCATTTGTTGATATCACTGATGATATGGGGGTAGTACTGATACTTTTGGGGTATTATTGATGATTTGTGGGTGCTACTGATGATTTGTGGGTGCTACTGATGATTTGTTAGTATAACAGATGATTTGTGGGTAGTACTGATGATTTGTGGGTAGTATTGTTGATTTGTGTGTAATACTGATGATGTGTGTGTAATACTGATGATTTGTGGGAAGCACTGATTATTTGTGCGTAGTACTGATGATTTGTGGGTAGTATTGTTGATTTGTGTGTAATACTGAAGATTTGTGTGTAATACTGATGATATGTGGTTATTGCTTAAGATTTGTGGGTACTACTTAGGATTTGATAGTATTACTGAGGATTTGTTGATATCACTGATGATATGGAGGTAGTACTGATAATTTTTGGGTAAAACTGATGATTTGTGGGTATTACTGATGATTTGTGGGTGCTTCTGATGATTTGTTAGTATAACAGATGATATGGGGGTAGTACTGATAATTTTTGGGTTAAACTGATGATTTGAGGGTATTACTGATGATTTGTTGATATTACTGATGAGTTGGGAATATTACTGTTCATTTGTTGATATCACTGATGATATGGGGGTAGTACTGATACTTTTGGGGTATTATTGATGATTTGTGGGTGCTACTGATGATTTGTGGGTGCTACTGATGATTTGTTAGTATAACAGATGATTTGTGGGTAGTACTGATGATTTGTGGGTATGACCGGTGATTTTTTTATTATAACTGATGATTATTGCGTATAATTGATGATTTTTCGTTTAATCAGTTGTGGGTAGTAAAGATGATTTGAGGGTATAACTGATAGTTTATTGAAATTACTGATCGGTTGTGAGTATAACTGTTAATTTGTTGCCATTACTGTTGACTTGTTGATATTACTGATGATTTGTTGAAATCACTTATGATTTTTGTGTAGTACCGATAATTTTTAGGTAGTCCTAATGATTTGTGGTTGTTACTGATGATGTGTGGGTATTGCCGATGATGTGTGGATATTACCGATGAGTTGTCGGTGTAACTGAGGATTTGTGATATTATTTGTGATTCGTTGATTTAACTGATGATTTGTTGATATTTCTAACGATTTGTTGATATTACTGATAGTTTATGGGTATTACTAATTATTTGTGGGTTTAAATGATGATTTGTGGGTATTTCTGATGATTTATGGGTAATTCTGATGATTTATGGGTAGTACTGATGATTTGTGGGTTTTACTGATAGTTTGTGGATAGAACTGATGATTTGTCGGTAGAACTGATGATTTGTGGGTAGAAATGATGATTTGTGGATATTACTGACGGTCTATGGGTATTGCTTATGCTTTGTGTATCATCATAAGTAGGTATAACTTATCTTTATTTGATTACTGAGTATCTGTGAGTGTCGCTGATTTTAGTGGTTATAACGGATATTACTGTTAATTTATTACAAGGTTCTCATGATATCTGAACAATATTAATGAGTTTGTTTTAATTATCACTGATGATTTGCGGTCACCCCTGATGACCACTGTATAAAACTAATATTATCTATTTTCGAAGGTCATAGACAAATTCCATTTCGACCTCCTGGTGAGTATATTTAAATCGTTATGGTGCATCACATATGTAAGGTATGAGGCAAATTTAATTATGGGCGAAAAATAACAATGAAGCAATGTAGTACCTGTCAGTTGTCGAGGTGTGCGGACATAAACCCAGGCTATTATTGGTACAGACACCGTCGTAGCTGTCTGGAACAGTCTTTGTCACTGAGCCAGTGATGAGACAATTGTGATGAGAGAAGGACGCCTGCAATAGTACGAAGGGGGTCACTTCGGGGGAGAATCATTAAGCAGATCATAAGTAGGTGCATATCTAGTCTATGATCGTCATTGAAATGGACACAAGCGAAGCAATCCCATTGAATTGATTCAACATGGACACAATCAATGCTCACTAACATTACATAATACATGTATAAGTAATATATTTTATCTGTAGAATGGTCCAAAACCATACCAACAGGCTCACTTTATCCCATGTTTTTATCATTTTATGGAATATTTTCAACACTACTCGATCAACTTCGAAATTATTATTATATCAAAGACAGAACTCAAAGGGGCGAAACTTAACATTTTGAAGTAAAGGCTAATTCAACAGTGTTACGAAGGAACAAGACGACTACATGGTGACAGACAGCGATACCATGTATAGCGATACCACAGATAGCAATACCATGTCTAGCGATACCACAGATAGCGATGACACGGATAGCGATGATACGGAGAGCGATAACACGGATAGCGATACCACAGATAGCGATACTACGGATAGCGATACCACAGATAGCGATAACACGGATAGCGATACCACGGATAGCGATACCACAGATAGCGATGACACGGAGAGCGATACCACGGATAGCGATGTCACAGAAAGCGATACCACGGATAGCGATACCACAGATAGCGATGACACGGATAGCGATACCACAGATAGCGATACCACAGACAGCGATACCACGGATAGCGATACCACAGATAGCGATACCACGGATAGCGATACCACAGATAGCGTTACCACGAATAGAGATACCACAGATAGCGATGACACGGATAGCGATACCACGGATAGCGATACCACAGATAGCGATACCACGGATAGCGATACCACAGATAGCGATACCACGGATAGCGATACCACAGACAGCGATACCATGTATAGCGATACCACGGTAGCGATACCTAGGATAGCGATACCACAGATAGCGATACACAGATAGCGATATCACGGATAGCGATACCACAGATAGCGTTACCACGAATAGAGATACCACAGATAGCGATGACACGGATAGCGATACCACAGATAGCGATACCACAGACAGCGATACCATGTATAGCGATACCAAGGTAGCGATACCACGGATAGCGATACCACGTATAGCGATACAACAGATAGCGATACAACAGATAGCGATACCACAGATAGCTATGACACGTATAGCGATACAACAGATAGCGATACAACAGATAGCGATACCACGGATAGCTATACCACAGATAGCGATACCGCGGATAGCGATACGGCAGATAGCCACAGATAACGATACCACGGATAGTATATCACGGACTAGGACAAGGTTATACCTATTTACTTAAGTTATGCATGTAATTAACATCGATATAAAGAAGCATCGGGAAGGATGGGAGATACATTTTTTGTGTAAAGATTCATATAGCACAACCAGGATAGCGATACCACAGATAGCGATACCATGAATAGCGATACCACAGATAGCGATACCATGAATAGCGATACCACAGATAGCGATACCATATATAGCGATACCACAGATAGCGATACCACGGATAGCGATACAATGTATAGCGATACCACGGATAGCGATACCACAGATAGCGTTACCACGGATAGCGATACCACAGATAGCGATGACACGTATAGCGATACCACAGATAGCGATACCACAGATAGCCATACCATGTATAGCGATACCATGGTAGCGATACCATTTATAGCGATACCACAGATAGCGATACCGCGGATAGCGATACGGCAGATAGCCACAGATAACGATACCACGGATAGTATATCACGGACTAGTACAAGGTTATACCTATTTACTTAAGTTATGCATGTAATTAACATCGATATAAAGAAGCATCGGGAAGGATGGGAGATACATTTTTTGTGTAAAGATTCATATAGCACAACCAGTGGAATGTTAATGTGTGATGTTCGGTGACCAGTACGGTACGTATGTACACACTCACCTTCATCAGACAAATAACCGGTGATGTGTATGTACATAATATAAAATATTTTCACGTTGGAGCAATAAATTGGAAATCGATACGGTTATGATATAACCGCATGTACACTTGATTGTTATATATGCTTAAAATGACGATCGAATCGACCGATCGAATATACCTAGGATAGCGATACCACAGATAGCGATACCACGAATAGAGATACCACAGATAGCGATGACCCGGATATCGATACCACAGATAGCGATACCATGTAAAGCGATACCACAGATAGCGATACCATGAATAGCGATACCACAGATAGCGATACCACGGATAGCGATACCATGTATAGCGATACCCCAGATAGCGATACCACAGATAGCGATACCGCGGATAGCGATACCACAGATAGCCACAGATAACGATACCACGGATAGTATATCACGGACTAGTACAAGGTTATACCTATTTACTTAAGTTATGCATATAATTAACATCGATATAAAGAAGCATCGGGAAGGATGGGAGATACATTTTTTGTGTAAAGATTCATATAGCACAACCAGTGGAATGTTAATGTGTGACGTTCGGTGACCAGTACGGTACGTATGTACACACTCACCTTCATCAGACAAATAACCGGTGATGTGTATGTACATAATATAAAATATTTTCACGTTGGAGCAATAAATTGGAAATCGATACGGTTATGATATAACCGCATGTACACTTGATTGTTATATATGCTTAAAATGACGATCGAATCGACCGATCGAATAAGCTACATGCGCAATAGGTGAAACACTAGTTTAAATTGATTTTTTTTTAATTCATAACACAAAATAAAACCATATATCGAAGTTTCACTAAAACTGTAACTAAAAATAGCATTCGATAGAACTATGGCAAAATATGAACAAAGGCAAGATGTACATGGGAAATAACGTCATTTTTATCGAAATGACAAGCGTCGTCGGCCATGTACATTTAGGTCGTTACGTAATCAAAGAGAGAACTGGGATAGCGACAAGGTAATGTAGTCAAAGATATCGACTCTCATATCATACAATATTTAGATGAGATAGTGACGTCAAACAGCAAAGTTGCCGATATTCTGTATCAGACTGCCTCTCTCGAAGCCTTGTGCAATAAGTGTGTACGTAACTTGTATACATTTACATCGAATATTTGGAACAAGCCCCTACAACTAATTCGTCTGTGAAAGTTGGTTGAAGATTGGAAATCTATTTTGCCATTAGATTTTGTCATGCGTGTTGTTTAATGCTTATCTAAATAGACTAGAGAGATTTATTTCGCATTAAACGTGTTGCTCCTTAATACATGAAGTAAAACCCATCAACAATAGTGGAAGTAGTCCTACCAGCAAAAAAATCTCAAAGAGAGAGAGAGAGAGAGAGAGAGAGAGAGAGAGAGAGAGAGAGAGAGAGAGAGAGAGCTTTCGGAATGCTCCAAGACGATCGGTTAAAACACCAGATTGGACGATCCATTGTTTATTTTTAGAATTTTCCACATTTGACCGTTCTAGGTTTGACAGACCACGTTTCACCATCCCTCGGGAGAACCGGCATAGAGGGATACACGATCCTCGAGACTGGTTCTTAGCCACGCTCATCGCTAGAACGTTGTTTCCTGGTTTCCGTATAAGTGGCCAACCACAAGAAATCGTTCAAAATCCAGGCGTTCGCGCGCGGAACGACTATATATGGGTTCCCTTTCAACACTAAGTCATCGAGCTAGTCGCTTTAATTTGGCTCTGATGACCAATGATAGAGCGGCGACTTCGGGAAGAGCATTTCCCAATCTGATTCGTCCGGAACGCGACCATTTAAATGGCGGTAGCGTCATAGTTTGGGGTGGTATTTGTAGTGGTCAATGAAAAACTGACTAAGGTCCGTTTATCTAGATAAATTAATAATGTTGTAGTTGTTACATTTTTTCAGTCATAGAGCGGGAGTCTGTTTTGTAACAAGACATCGCAATGACACATGCCAGTTTTATTAGCAGGGTATTTCTGAAGCTTATCAATGTCAAAACGTCAGTTTGCCCGCATGGTTTCCATACTGGTCGCTCATAATTATTGGTTGGGATGTACTGATGAAACAAGTTCAGCACTACCAAAATTAACCCGGACACTGACAAGAACTGCAGCATTGAGGTTAAATATATCCTCAATTTCATGCTTATTGTGTTCGCATACTAAAAGATCCGTTTTTATATGTAATAGTCTGAGAATACATTCATATTGTGTTGACTGATTTACGAGTTATGGTAATTTATTCAGATGAAATCGATATCACTACGCCATTTTGATCTTAAATGTACAATGTGCAAACTAAAGGAAGTGAAAAAATAATTCCGAGAATAATTCACCATGTTTTGCAAATGAGTCCATGGAAAGATATGAAAATGTTGTCAGATAAAGTATCAATTAATTATCTTTTATTGTGTCCGTTTTCATTTCAGTGGTGCAACAATTGGCTCAAGGAAACTTCAACGTCAAAAATAGATAGAGATGCAGGACATATATAGTTAATCCGGCAAAATTGTGAAAAGGTTTGCCCCGATGCTGTAGTTCAAGCATTGTAGTAGGTATGGAACTGCATTTCCGCTAACGTCATCAAACGTCACTTATGATGTATGCGGTTACGATTCAACGTATTCGCTAATTAACATTTCAAAACACAAAATTCCCTCCAATTAACATTAGGTCTAATATACTTTTATCTGAAAACAATATCCATTTAGTTATATTCGATGAAAAAGCAAATACCGTTTCCCTTGTGTTGAGTCAATTGATGACGTCTGTCTTCTTCCTTGGAAACGTACGTTTTCCAAAACAGAGAATTGACGGTGTGCCTGCAGTTTGGTATGAGTCATAGTAGTGTGTTTGGTTGAAAAGCGATAAAAGAAACGTTTTTGAGGAGAGGATGCTAAATTGATTAAAATCTATTTCGAGCACTTCCGAATCCTTTTTCAATTCTACCTTTAAATATGGACCAATACAGAATGAAAGAGATAGAGACATTTATTCATAATCTATATAAAAAAAAAGGCAAATATCAACAAATCATTACTCCGATATAAACGTGTGTTATTTTGACAAAACATTTCAAATGTACACACATGCGCCCATTCATACACACACACACACACACACACACACACACACACGTGCACCAATACGAGAGCACACCAGTGTAATAATGCATATAACTAAAGGTTATATAGTCCCTCTGCTACCCTCCGCGTGGATTCTGTCTATTTTATCCCTTTATTACGCAACTAACACGGACGGCTTTTAGTAAATAAGAATAAACCCTTGTTTTATTATTATCGCCACACACGCTGTGTGATCAGCTTAGCTTGCTTGTGCTCTTTGTGTGGCTTTTTGTCCCCTAACACTGCCTGTAAATTGTCAGTGAGTTTTACTTTCACCGCTTATGCTAATGCCGATTTTCAACACACTTTACCTTTTAAAACCAAATGTACATGAACATAGAATGTTTGTCGTATTATCATTTGATATCATCTTTTACCTATTTTAACAAGATCCAACAATTTGATTCCGTCCTCGTATGACCGCGGCTGTTGTGAGGACGTTAAACATGCAACAAACAAATTAACACGTCGACTGTGAGTGCTTGTCTCAAGTCGTGTTTTACGTATAGTAAATGACATAATGTCCATGGTCATTAACTACCAGCAAAAGTCTCTATATACATACTGATGTCATACAAACAATTGCAATAAGCTTTTCCCAAGCGGCGCGAAGCTGCCATGTAAACAAAAACAAATTTTGTATGCACTTCGAAGGTTCTAAAAGTACTAGTTTGAATTAAGCGCAACACCTTATTATAACGGTATGTTGGTCGATTATGCAATGCTGGGATGGTGATGTTCAACAATTTAAAGGATGTCTGAATCATACTTTTTGTCCTTTCTATTTTTTACGACGATGTCGAAGTTATTGTTTGACATATCAATCACAGATGAGCTTATAATTATGTTAATATAAAATTATGCTTGTTAAAAAAAAAAATAAAAAAAAAGGATTAAAATTTAATATGACACTCAAGTACTACTGTTAAAGCCGACAGATAGAACCACAGTACTAGATTGCTTCTAGACATCAATTTGTTCCGTGGGTATGGGTGGGGATGAGGTAGTTGATCACCTTTGCACGCACCTTGTTTACAGTCCAGCTACGCGCCAGCTTCCTGTGAAAGTATTCGGACTTCCGGTAAATCGATTTGTATGACCTATTAATTTAAGCAGATGCGCATTTACTGAAAAACTGGATTGATTTAATCACATAAAAATGGCGTGATAGAGACATTTGCAATAGGTCAATGGCTACCATCAAAGAGGAACAAAACAAATTGTTATGGCAAAACTGAAAAAAATACAGTTCTGAATGAAAGTGAACATGTTCTAAAACGAGGCCCGTCTGGCTCCCGCGGTGATCAAACAGCGTCCCATTGGAAGGGGTATTATGGGATGTGCAAATAGATGTGTTTATATCTCCAATAACAAAATCAATGAGTTGGGTCATAACTCAAATAAAAACATTTTTATTATTTCAATTTTCACTTGAATTACGCAGAAAGGAATCAACTGTCATCGGCGTAGAAAACCGAGTGAATTAAAATAGACTAAAAACAAAGAAACGAAATAATCGGCAGCTTATTCAGAAGTCATTATTGAAACATATATTCATTATATTTCTATTTTAAACGGTGATGAAATCTGCCTCTGTCGTATTTTCCCAGCTGGATTCGAGTTCCTTGGTACTCATTTCTATAGTATTGGATGGATACATGAGGTCGACAGCTAGCAGCTGTTGGTCTGGTGACGAACTATTATGTCATACATTTATGTGACTGGTAAACTGCCAGCATATTCTAAAAAAAAAACAATTTTAAACGCAAAATCTTCTCATCTAGATGGGATAGTATACGACCCTCCTGTAAATGTGTGTTCCCTCGGTGATTTTATCAAATATCTCCAATTCTTGGTGGTGTTATAGAATCTTCTCTATTCCTGAAGATGTTATTGAGTCTTCTCTGTTCCCGGTGGGTTTTTCTGGCGTTGTTGAGATAATATATCGTCTGTCACGGCATTATTCCTCACCTCGATACGATTTCTCACCCGGGTGAAAAATCGTGCATGTAGGGGTGAGAAATTGTGTTGCGAACGCCGCAATTTTAGCACGATTTTCCATCTAGGTGAGCAATCATGCCGTAACAAACGTCCTTTTGTTTTAAGTGATGTAGGCTTTGTCTTTGTTTACTGATGACCCTGTGTGATAACTTGTAGTGGCGTATGAAAGTTGTGGGATATTTTGTTTCATTGTTTGATGGTTATCTAGTATACATTACAACACATACGTACAGACGGTATGAGTTGGTACCCAAAAATGTTTATAAAACCGTTGTCATCCTCAAACACAGATTCTGTCCTCAAGGCCAATTTCCTGTTCTGGTAATAAATGATTTCAAAATCACAATTGTTAATGATTAATACCGTTTTCAATGATCACACATAATTTCTTGACAGTTTATATGTTTTAGCGATTAACATGAAAGTTGGTTTGATCACAGAATACATGCTTGAGCATCAGAATGGTTTCATGAATAGGGGCCCATGACTGTAAATATCAATTTAACTCTGAACTATTAATTTATGGTGACCCAAATCTGTCTCAAAAGGATAACATACTTATATTTGATAAGGTACATGTACATTTGAGAGTCGGGTAGATTCTAGGTTGGGATCTTTTCATGCTTCTTCATAACTGTTTCTTTTTCTTTTTCGTATTGCCAGGTCCTATTTTCATTTATGTGTGTACCTGTATAATACGACGAATAAAATAAAACATGGCTTAAACCAAGGACCATGACTATTTTTTCATTAGCACATGCATTTCTTTCAAATGCTATCAAAAGCTTTGTATGCCTATATATATACACTGTAGGTATGTGTTAAAAATAGAACTTCCTTAAGAAAAAGACCTAGGACTCGAAACATTTGATTTGATTGTATGTTTCTATGATGAATATAAGCAGGTGTCAAAGCGTAATAATGATAATAATAAAAATAATGATAATTATAATTCGAGGTTCTTGTATACCGCTTTATCACAACCTAGTTCGTTGGTCATCTCAAAGCGGTTCACAAATTATTATCCGTGGTTATAGGGCCTTTGCAACCAGCCAGCATCTTTCTCAACTCCTTGGGGAACATACAGCAGGTGCTGACATTTCGGCGCTCACAGCTAGCATTTAGCAATTCTAGCACTGCCCAACCACGTACTCCTTTACAGCTGAGTAGCCTGGAACAAGCGGGGTAAAGTATCTTGCTCAAAGATACAACACAGTGCCGTGCCGTGACTCGAACCCGCAACCCTTCGGTCACGAGCCCGGCGTCCTACCACTAGACTACCGCGTGCCTCCGTAATAGTTTTGTTGTTTGGTTATCTATCTCAAATATACTCCAGTTTAATTTAATGAGGACATTAAAACTGTGCTACCAATTTAAAGTTTAATGTTTAAACATAATAATATATTTTAATCCTTTCCTTTGTTATTAAATATGTATTGTATTGCGGTAGACCTATGTGAATTCTAATATGCATTTTTACAATTCAGTCTTGAGATATTTAAGCATTAAAATGCATTAATTGCTGATGATATGCACCACAGTTCCGTTTGTAAATGTTTCATGGCGGTTGGTATCTAAGAGCTGTATAACGGAAATGTAATTATTATTGTTCAAAGCATGTGTTTACATATAATGTCGTTTTGGTTTTTTTTGAAATAAAAGTGTAAGTTGAGTAAGATGTAACACAGAGACCGTTTGTGTCCCCAACAGATCAATAACGTGTCCTATTTTACCTCCACAGGTGCTCGGTTAGTGAAGCAGACGATATTTTCTTCCAATTGTCCCGTAGTTGCAGATGCTGATCAGTCACGTGAGAGCACGTGAGCTGTGTCATAGCGCATAGTCTCATCTGAAGCTGTGATCGTGTGGGAATTAGACGGCGACGTTGACAGTAATTTGGTGGACAGTACAGAAGAAGCAGACGACACAAACTACAGTGATGGATATGTTTCCCGCCATTTAAATTATTTTATTTTTTCCCCTTTCTGCAACATAACTGCAGAGTTGTTTACAATTTGTGATTGATAAATATAGTTTTAGTATAAGTTAAAACACAGTTTTGATCAAATTTAATCCTCGTAGTGTTAGTAATGATGTGCCATATGTATTCTCGGATCGATACGTGTGCTGAGATTGCAGGTAGGCTTGTTTTCTTCAGGTGGACACAAGATAACAAATATGCCCCCTGGTCAGAAATTTACGTATTCTGAGCTAACATCGTTAACATATGGTATCGTCCTGGAGATTGGAACAACCGTTAATGTAATGATCGTATTAAAAATACCAGGCTCGCTTACAGCAACATGTGGAGTTGATTAAAAGACCAAAATGATGGTATCTATACTGTGATTAAACATGGCAGGCAAACGGTTCTGCACCTTATCTTCATATCCACTTCCTGAAATTTATTCAGGTATAAATTTCAGTTAAAAATATAATAATGAAACTGATGTATTTTTAATATTCCTGTTGATTGAATAGCGTGTTGCCGGTTCGCAGCTAGATAATCTCGGGAGCATCGTTATATCATCATTGTCAACAGCACTTAGCTGACACGAGCCGATTGGCCTTACTGAGCAGTTGGCAGTCTTCCGCATGCTCTGCACTTTTCCAATGGTGATTATAATGGACATTTGTGATTGACCGGTGCCATTCCATTCGTGGATATATGTCAGTAATACATATTACTTGACCATTAGTGGTTTGTACATTGAACGGGAGAGTGTCCTGCTAATAAGTAAGGCGATATTGCTCTGCCGATATTCGTTTGGGATGTAATTTCAAGTGATCTTCATTACGCGGCTGACCATATTCGTGTAATAATGTTATTCCATGATCGTAAGCTTTTCATCATAGCCCTATAGGGATGTACGTGACAATCCGACGATGTGATCATCATATTGTATTAGGCTGTGGTTACTCGCGAGAACAAACCTGTTCAACAAAATAGTGAAATAGGATGACCACCTTATCATGTCTGTGAACGTCTACCATTTCAAGGTAGCAAACATTTTCGAAAATTCATAAGACAGTGGTTCTAATTTATTGTGTACGCTAGACTCAATCAAGATGACGCGGCACGTTCTGTATACACTGTGATGTAGTGTTATATGTCCTATATCTTCGACGTACACATGCTCTGCATATTTTGGGATTTATTCGTTGGCCGGAGCCACAATACCTGGATGATTCTTATACTGTAGTAGACTGACCGTTGGTCATTCAGTATGAAACACCCTGATAAAACCCAGGCAATGCTTCTCGAGAACTTACGGATTATATCAGAGCATAGAAGGAGATCTCTGGCGATCAATGAAAACTACAGGTAAGTAAACATCATAGTTTATTTTTCATCAGGTCTGAAAACTTAGGATAGATATCTTTAAGTCATTTAAAACATATAAAACTTGCATTTTTACATGCTTTTTGCTTCCATTCAGACACCCTTTTAAGACAGCACATGAAATATCAACATTTACCATTTGTAAATTTGTGATTAAATGATTAAATTGGGACTGACAATATGGATTAATATGTGTATAAAACCCCTATTATGAGTGCGTCTGTCTGTCTGTCTTGTCTGTCTGTCTGTACGTTTAACACCTGCATATTAGCATATCTATATACGTATATATGATATTGTATCTAACATATAATGAAAATGGTTTAAACCTAATGTTATAAATTAAAACATGATCATGTCCAATAAGAGACCCTATTTAACATACGATACCGCGAGACAGAGTTTCTAGCAAAATAATCTGACAATCAATGGCAGATGTTTGAAGGTGAAGGTAAGGCACGGGTTGATCCTTTCCACGATAATTACCTCCTCTTCGATATTGTCTTTAGGTTAAGAGTTCACGTGCATGCCTGTATATGTAGCTGTTCCCGTCATACCAGACAGATTGAGACCCCTTGACTGTGTATCTTCTTATCGGCGGCGATTACCGCCATACCTACACAACATATGTACCATTGTTGGCGGACAGCACGTAGACAGGACGTTTCTTCAGTGAAATGATCAATTACTTTTTGATAGCAAGGCGTTTAACTCTGTATGACCTATAACAATATGAGCGTAACACAAACAGGTGAATGTACCTTTAAAATTTGGTATAAGGTACAGTGAGCCTAAAAATTAAAATACAATGTACCATACAGGTGCGTCATCCTTCATCGATGATGCTAGGAGGTCACACGGGCTGAAATCTAAATTGGTTGAAACTGCTTTTGAAACAGAAGTGGTATGCTTAAGACCGATCACTGTGCCTTCCATTATTTACACGGAGATAGTATGAACGACAGATAATATGTATAGGCGTTGTTTATTTTATTTTATCTGATTTATTATTTTTCCCGCTGTTTGTTGAATAGGTATCGATAGGACAATATTTTGTGATCTATAAAAGAGAGCTGAGAACGGTTACTCTGATGTACAGTATCTGATCCCCGGCATATGTATTTTCCCGATGTTTTTGATAGCTGCAATATGTATTTTCCCGATGCATCTGATATTTTTAATATATATTCGAAAGCTAGGTTATGTTGTATTTTATATTATTTTGTAACGACATTGTGAGATTTTCGTTTCTGATACTGTATATTCTGATAAAACCAAATGACTAGCGTATGTTAATGATATATATATATATTTATTGAAAGCTAGAATCTTGAGTTTTTTCTGGTATGTTCGGTAATTGAGAATATATCTTATCTCAAATATTTGATACCTAGATTTTTTTGGCCGGAATATTTTATATTTCAGCTACGTTTAGATTATACATTGTTTGATGCATTTCATATTTTAAAGTTTCAAAAACACGTTTCTTCATTAAACCAACGTTAACCCTGCCAGCGAAAATACTGAAAATAAATCTATTCGTTCTTGGATCCAAAATTACTCTTTTAGTTGTAGATTTCACGGCTAAAAAAATCAATTCAAAACTTGAGTTAGTGTAAGCTGTAGATAACGCTGCAACATTAATTATACAACTTCATAAAACACATTACCTAAACCACATCTGGTTGTTAAAATCTCGCTCCGCGTTAATATTTAAACAGCAAAAAAAAACCATTAAAAATAAATTCAATAATATTTTTGACTCGTTGATTAAAAGATTTAATCTCGACAGACTTTTAAATTATCACAACTGTGTTGTTTTATGATGTAATATTGACCCCCGCGGTGTGATATTTGTTGTAAAATATTGAAACTATCACCTGTTTTCTAAGCACGGCGGGACTCTAAATTTCACATTTTTGTGCCATTATGTGAATTGGTGTATGAGGATCAATGGAGGATGGCAGGGCTCTATATCATCGCTGTTCACTGAACAGTTATTTATTCATTGGAGAAAATATTGGAATTCAAACACAATGCTATAAACTTCTTCATATGGACGCCTCACTCGTCCCACTACGGTATAATCAGACGCGTCGATACTCCCAGCACGGGATAAGCAGACGCTAATACCATCCCGCTACAGAATATACAGACGCCTTCATTGTCCCACTACGGTATAAACAGACGCGTCACTCGCCCCACTACAGTATAAACAGAAGGGTCACTTGCCCCACTACGGTATAAACAGACGCGTCTCTCGCCCCACTACGGTATAAACAGACACGTCACTCGCCCCACTACGGTATAAACAGAAGGGTCACTCGCCCCACTTCTGTATAAACAGACGCGTCACTCGCCCCACTACAGTATACTACGGTATAATCAGACGCGTCGATACTCCCACTACGGTATAAACAGCCACGTCGATACTCCCACTACGGTATAAACAGACACGTCGATACTCCCACTACGGTATAATCAGACGCGTCGACTCTCCCACTACGGTATAAACAGACACGTCGATACCCCCACTACGGTATAATCAGGGGCGTCGACTCTCCCACTACGGGATAAACAGACACGTCGATACACCCACTACAGTATAGTCAGACGCGTCGATACTCCCACTACGGTATAATCAGACGCGTCGACTCTCCCACTACGGTATAAACAGACACGTCGATACTCCCAGCACGGGATAAGCAGACGCTAATACCATCCCGCTACAGAATATACAGACGCCTTCATTGTCCCACCACGGTATAATCAGACGCGTCACTCACCCCACTACGGTATAAACAGACGCGTCGATACTCCCACTATGGTATAATCAGACACGTCGATATTCCCACTACGGTATAATCAGGGGCGTCGACTCTCCCACTACGGTATAATCAGACGCGTCAATACTCCCAGCACGGGATAAACACACGCCAATATCATCCAACTACAAAATATACAGACGCCTTCATTGTCCCACTACGGTATAAACAGACACGTCACTCGACCCACTAAGGTATAAACAGACGGGTCATTCGCCCCATTACGGTATAAACAGGCGGGTCAATCGTCCCACTACGGTCTAAACAGACGCGTCACTCGTCCCACTACGATATAAACAGACGCGCCACTCGCCCCAATACGGGATAAACAGAAGGGTCACTCGCCCCACTACTGTATAAACAGACACGTCACTCGCCCCACTAAGGTATAAACAGAAGGTCATTCGCCCCACTACGGTATAAACAGACGGGTCATTCGCCCCATTACGGTATAAACAGACGGGTCAATCGTCCCACTACGGTATAAACAGACGCGTCACTCGTCCCACTACGATATAAACAGACGCGTCACTCGCCCCACTACGGGATAAACAGAAGGGTCACTCGCCCCACTACGGTATAAACAGAAGGGTCATTCGCCCCACTACGGTATAAACAGACGCGTCACTCGTCCCACTACGGTATAAACAGACGGGTCACTCGCCCCACAACTGTATAAACAGACGGGTCATTCGACCCACTACGGTATAAACAGACGGGTCATTCGCCCCACTATGGTATAAACAGACGGGTCATTCGCCCCACTACGGGATAAACAGACGCGTCACTCGTCCCACTACGGTATAAACAGACGCTTCACTCGCCCCACTACGGGATAAACAGAAGGGTCACTCGCCCCACTACGCTATAAACAGACAGGTCACTCGCCCCACTACGGTATAAACAGACGGGTCATTCGCCCCACAACTGTATAAACAGACGGGTCATTCGACCCACTACGGTATAAACAGACGGGTCATTCGCCCCACTACGGTTTAAACAGACGCGTCACACGTCCCACTACGATATAAACAGACGCGTCACTCGCCCAACTACGGGATAAACAGAAGGGTCACTTGCCCCGCTACGGTATAAACAGACGCGTCACTCGCCCCACTACGGGATAAACAGAAGGGTCACTTGCCCCACTACGGTATACACAGACGCGTCACTCGCCCAACTACGGTATAAACAGACACGTCACTCGCCCCACTACGGTATAAACAGAAACGTCACTCGCCCTACTACGGTTTAAACAGAAGGGTCACTCGCCCCACTTCTGTATAAACAGACGCGTCAGTCGCCCCACTACGGTATAAACGGACACGTCACTCGCCCCACTATGGTATTAACAGACGCGTCACTCGCCCCAATACGGGATAAACAGAAGGGTCACTCGCCCTACTACGGTATAAACAGAAGGGTCAGTCGCCCAACTACGGTATAAACAGACCCGTCACTCGCCCCCCTACGGTATAAACAGACGGGTCACTCGCCCCACTACTGTATTAACAGACACGTCACTCGCCCCCCTACGGTATAAACAGACGGGTCACTTTCCCCACTACGGTATAAACAGACGGGACATTCGCCCCACTACGGTATATACAGACACGCCACTCGCCCCACTAAGGTATAAACAGAAGGGTCATTCGCCCCACTACGGCATAAACAGAAGGGTCAGTCGCCCAACTACGGTATAAACAGACGGGTCACTTCCCCCACTACGGTATACACAGACGCGTCACTCGCCCAGCTACGGTATAAACAGACACGTCACTGTATAAACAGACGGGTCATTCCCCCCACTCCGGTATAAACAGATAAGTCATTCCCCCCACTACGGTATAAACAGAGGGGGACTCGCCCCACTACGGGATAAATAGAAGGGTCACTTGCCCCACTATGGTATTAACAGACGCGTCACTCGCCCCACTACGGGATAAATAGAAGGGTCACTTGCCCCACTACGGGATATCAGACGGGTCATTCGCCCCACAACTGTATAAACAGACGGGTCATTCGGCCCACTACGGTATAAACAGACAATTTATTCGTCCCGCTACGGTATAAACAGACACGCCTCTCGCCCCACTACGGTATAAACACTACGGGATAATCAGACGGGTCATTCGCCCCACTACGGTCTAAACAGAAGGGTCATTCGCCCAACTACGGTATAAACAGACGGGTCACTTCCCCCACTACGGTATAAACAGAAGCGTCACTCGCCCCACTACGGTCTAAACAGAAGGGTCATTCGCCCCACTACGGCATAAACAGAAGGGTCACTCGCCCTATTACGGTATAAACAGACACGTCGATACTCCCACTACGGTATAAACAGACAAGATATTCGTCCCACTACGGTATAAACAGACGGGTCACTTCCCCCACTACGGTATACACAGACGCGTCACTCGCCCCACTACGCTATAAACAGACGCGTCACTCGACCCACTACGGGATAAACAGACGGGTCACTCGCCCCACTACTGTATTAACAGACACGTCACTCGCCCCACACTCTCCCACTACGGTATAATCAGGGGCGTCGACTCTCCCACTACGGTATAAACAGCCGGGTCATTCGACCCACTACGGTATAAACAGTCGGGTCATTCGCCCCACTACGGTATAAACAGACAAGTTATTCGTCCCACTACGGTATAAACAGACACGCCACTCGCCCCACTACGGTATAAACAGAAGGGTCACTAGCCCCACTACTGTATAAATAGACACGTCACTCGCCCCACTACGGTATAAACAGAAGGGTCATTCGCCCCACTACGGTATAAACAGACGGGTCATTCGACCCACTACGGTATAAACAGACGGGTCATTCGCCCCACTACGGTATAAACAGACGGGTCATTCGCCCCACTACTGTATAAACAAACACGTCACTCGCCCCACTACGGCATAAACAGAAGGGTCCCTCGCCCCACTACTGTATAAACAGATGCGTCTCTTGCCCCACTACGGTATAAACAGAAGGGTCACTTGCCCCACTACGGGATATCAGACGGGTCATTCGCCCCACTACGGTATAAACAGATACGTCATTCGCCCCACTACGGTATAAACAGACAATTTATTCGTCCCGCTACGGTATAAACAGACACGCCACTCGCCCCACTACGGTATAAACAGAAGGGTCACTTGCCCCACTACGGGATATCAGACGGGTCATTCGCCCCACTACGGTATAAACAGATAAGTCATTCGCCCCACTACGGTATAAACAGACAAGTTATTCGTCCCACTACGGTATAAACAGACACGCCTCTCGCCCCACTACGGTATAAACAGAAGGGTCATTCGCCCCACTACGGTATAAACAGACACGTCACTCGCCTCACTACGGTATAAACAGAAGGGACACTCGCCCCACTACTGTATAAACAGACACGGCACTCGCCCCACTACGGTATAAACAGAAGGGTCAGTCGCCCAACTACGGTATAAACAGACGGGTCACTCGCCCCACTACTGTATAAACAGATGCGTCTCTTGCCCCACTACGGTATATACAGACGGGTCACTCGCCCCACTACTGTATAAACAGACACGTCACTCGCCCCACTACGGTATAAACAGACGGGTCACTCGCCCCACTACGGTATAAACAGAAGGGTCACTCGCCCCACTACTGTATTAACAGACACGTCACTCGCCCCCCTACGGTATAAACAGAAGGGTCACTCGCCTCACTACGGTATAAACAGACACGTCACTCGCCCCACTTCTGTATAAACAGACGCGTCTCTTGCCCCACTACGGTATAAACAGAAGGGTCACTCGCCTCACTATGGTATAAACAGACACGTCTCTCGTCCCACTACGGGATAAACAGAAGGGTCACTCGCCCTATTACGGTATAAACAGACACGTCACTCGCCTCACTACGGTATAAACAGACGGGTCACTCGCCCTACTACGGTATTAACAATCACGTCGATACTCCCAGCACGGGATAAACAGACACTGATACATTGATGCGTTTGATTCCACTACAGAATATACAGACGCTTTTATTGTCCCACTACTTATAAACAGACGCTTTCCTCACCCAACTACCGTGTAAACAGACGCGTTAATCACTTTTCTACGGGATAAACAGACGCGTTAATCACTTTTCTACGGGATAAACAGACGCGTCAATCACTCTTCTACGGGATAAACAGATACGTCAATCACTCTTCTACGGGATAAACAGACGCGTCGAACACTCTTCTACGGGATAAACAGACACGTCAATCACTCTTCTATGGGATAAACTGACGCGTCATTTACTCTTCTACGGGATAAACAGATACGTCAATCACTCTTCTACGGGATAAACAGACGCGTCAATCACTCTCTAAGGGATAAACAGACACGTCAATACTCCCAATTTGAGATAAGCAGGCGCGTCAATCACTCTTCTACGGGATAAACAGACGCGTCAATCACTCATATACGGGTTGTTCATATTACCTTAGGATAGATAGGCAGGTACGGCTATTATCCCACTAAGAGAAAAATACGTACATAACGACGAAATAAACAGACACCAAACCACTACGGGATAAACAAATTTGTCGTTCATTCCACTACAATGTAAACAAAACCGACGACCATCCTGCTACTGAATACATAGACGTGTCACAATCCTCCCACTACTACAGACAACCAATCTTATTAAAATACCGATGTGTGTTTATCACCTATGACATTCAGACGTATAATGAAGATATGTATTTTTAATCAGATTGTAAATGAACGCGTCGACCACTCCGGACTACGTGCTTTATGTAATAAATGCATGCGGTGTTTATCCCAGGACTGGACATAAAGTCACGTCGGCGGAGCAATGTATATAAAAGTAAAAAAAAGTATTGGTTCAGACTATTTTTTTTCTAGGGTACCGGTTCAGATGTAGTGTACGTTTAAAGTAATTGTTCAGACTAATTTTTTTTTTAAAGTATTGGTTTAGATGTAAAATCAAAGAGATTTTGTTTCCACCGAGCAAAATCGTTCGTTCGTGATTTAACGATGATTGCTTTTTACGACACAAAATCGGATTGGAATATCCGTGGAGGCTGCGTAATTAAACGGTTGATTGTGGGAGGTACATATCAGATAGTTCGCAGCGTCAGAGGGATTCTACTTGGAGTTCATTAACCCATACAGGGAGGTATTTTCAACCGAATTGCACGTAATGACCTGTCACATATGTACACCACAAACTTGTTCTTAGATGTTCATAATCTTCTGAAGAAAATAATTATGCGTAAATTGACAATTCGACTACTCCCCCTGTTTTTCATTTTTTCAATCCTTTTTTTTTCAATTTACAGTTCAAAAATTTAATTTCCTTGATGCCTTTTGGAGATACTCGCGGTTAGGGAACCTGGGATTAGCTCGCATACACTAATGTTGTCCACGCGGGAAAGGACTTCACAATTTGCTCTATTTTTATAACTACAGACAAAATATATCGCACCATATCCAGTTTTTCTGTTTGTGTCAATTTTCTCCTTTCAAAGTTTATCAAACAGCAACCGACATCTTTGAGGATGACATTGAATTACCGAACAGTGACATGTGAATACCGAAAGCGAGGATGTTACTATCAAGAAGGGGAAAGTAAGCAATAGGAAAATCGAAATCGTCACGCTTACCACACACCTTAGAGACAGTATTGTAAGTTAAGTGGTTTGAAGTGTTCTTGACTTTGTTTGGTAGGCCGACCAAATAATCTCCCCTGGATGATTTCTCTGTCACACCCTCAAGGAAGGAGATGCCTGTTTTTCTCCTATCCTGTGTCACTCACAAATCCGCCGGTAAGCGGTGATTGCATGCAATGTAAGCGTTGATTGCATGTTTTTCTACCCAATCCAGAGTTGTCTTCCATGGTCTGCTTCTGTTGACTTGACGTCAATCCATCAATGACGTGACATCATACAATTGTTATGACTTAGAACGCGCCATTATACACGAGGCTATCTCTCCCTAGGGGGTGAAAAGCTGATCTTACCCGGCTAAAAAGAGAGACTCACCTGTGAAGGGTGGGAGACAAATCTTTGAATGGTTGGAGAAATGCCACATCCTTAAATCAGACAAAAAGCAAAACAAGGAACAGAAGGAGACATGGGCAGACAAGAGGTATTATTACGACATCATTTTCAAGTTACATAATGTACGCCTCTCGATCTGACATTCTGGCTATCAAGCCTTTTTATAGAAATGAGATTATACATAGCATGTACGTCAATGGCCAATATCACCCTACCATTTCGGATGGTGATTAATACCATTTCCTGCGCCACAATATAGATAAGCCGTCACATACCTCATACTGCGTCCAGAGGAATACTAAATAACGATACCAATCGACTCTAAATACAGAAGACAGGCGCGACCATGACCTCATTACAAAGTCTGGCATGACTGTGTCTGACTTGAGTCAAGACCTGTATGTAAACTCTGTGATAGTAGGGACCAAACAAGGTTTTGTTTAATTACACAGACAATATCATGATAGGCACCACATGTGGTTCCTGTTTCAGGATTTTGTTTATCTTTGATTTGCTATGGAGTCTGTTTGCTTAGAAAATAAGAGAAATACGATGAATGGTTTTGTTCTTAAACTATTGACCATACTATTGTCTATGTGTCGAACTGCCAATACTATTGTCTATGTGTCGAACTGCCAATACTATTGTCTATATGTCGGACTGCCAATACTATTGTCTATGTGTCGAACTGCCAATACTATTGTCTATGTGTCGGACTGCCAATACTATTGTCTATGTGTCGAACTGCATTTTCATTTTTATATATGAACGCATTTGTATTCGATGATGGCAACTGTAAGAGGCTGAGGGAGGCCATTAAGAACTCATTGTTATACTCCAAGATTTCTAGTGTCTCTAAATGTTACCATTACTACAATAATATATATGTCTATCCACATACACGATACTGTTCGTCAGCATGCATGCGCCATGTAATAAAATCAAGTCTCTATATTGATACAGGTGTGTTAATTTGTCCTTAATTGGAATGTCCTGAATGGAAAGCTTATTACCGCCAGCCATTCATATTTTGTTCTATTTCCGTGCTGTCTGTGACGTTTTTGACCGTTAGGTTTATATAAGACCACTGCGTTGTTGACCAAATGTCTAGTGCTAAGAGCTTTCTGGTGTTTCACGTGAAAGAAAGAATTGGACAAATACAAAGAACGACATGGTTTTATTGATCTAGACGCGGTAGTTCTACACCAACTTTATCACAGATTGACATACAATCGGAATCGCTGATATTTTAATAATAAAACTGAAATTAGAATATATAAATCCCGTGAGTCTGACGGCGTCATCACCTTCAAACGATATACTCAAAGCATTCCTTATTTCTTGCACATGGTTCTTATTATTGGTTTGGAATTAACAAATATTCATCTGATGTTTAAAATTCATAGAATTTAGAGGTTGAATAAACCTTCCCTTCTGCTTCTACACTAATTTGGAACAATTTGTATTTCCATGTTTTAGGCCCCTAGCATCACAGCTTAGTCGTCCTATGAAAACAATCAGTTGTGTGGTACAATGTAGGTTTGGTTTAATGTAAGAATTAATCAATTTTATAGATGCAATCAAATAATGATAATAATAATTCGAGGTTCTTATATAACGCTTTATCACAACCTAGTTCGTAGGTCGTCTCAAAGCGGTTCACACATTACATGTATTATCCGTGGTTATAGGGCCTTTGCAACCAGCCTATACCGTTCTCAACTCCCTGGGTAGCATACAGCCGGAGCTGCCATTTCGGCCCTAATAGCTAGCATTCAACAATTCTAGCACTGCCCAACCACGTACTCATTTACAGCTGAGTAGACTGGAAAAAACGGAGTAAAGTATCTTGCTGAAAGATACAACACAGTGCCGTGCCGTGACTTGAACCCGCAACCCCTTGGTCACGAGCCCAGCGTCCTACCACTAGAATACCGTGCCTAACGAAATGAACAATGAGTATGAAAATTGTACACACATATCAAATGTATAGGTAAGCTGATGAAACTTGAAACAATTGAGATCGGACGCAGTTCATAACGCATGGTTAGATTGAAGCAACATTATCATTTTATCGGTTAATAAAGCCTAGTAAGCTTAATTTCAACAGGATGCAAGACTCGGTTTATAAAGACTGATCAAGTTGAAGCAACAAAACTAGGACTTGGTTAGCTTGATGGTCGTTTTATTAAAACAAATATTCATTTATTTATTTTTTAAATTAAGTGTCAGTAGAACATATACCCCTTGTGTGTAAGTTATCGTCTGTAATTTATTCGATATTTTAAACATCTTCCAGTCCTACCAGTACGGACAGAGGATAAGGACAGAGGATACGGACAGTATTAAGATGGATTTGGACCCAGCATTTCAAAATACAAACAGGCATCTAAACGAGACTTAAGTCCAGTAATCAATCTCCTATAAAGCATTGAGTGGCAAACCTCGCCCCCAGATGCAGCGCAAGTCTCTTATCAGAAGTCGCAAGGGGGTGAGGCTGGGTGCGAAATGTCATGGCCGTCGATGAGATAAGAATATTGCTGATTATCGACCGCAAAATGCGCATAGAGCTCTATCGCAGCTGTTGGTGTACAGCAGTCTTTTTGTCAACGAGCTTATGTAAGACACTCGCCACTATGCAATGGTGTTATGCTGGTTTTAAGCATGGATTTTTACGCAGTCTAACCTGTTGCAGACGGAGTTTAAGTAGGAAATTGAAGAATGTTTCTCTCCAGTGCCCACATTGTAAATCGAAGTAAGCAAAATTGTAGCCAGCCGTCAAAACAAAAGAATTTACAGTCGATAGACAGTACATCACAACAACATAATACAATTAGTTGGCAGTCAAAACAGTGTCTACCTAACCGTCAATACACAAGAACATTCGAACGAGATCGCGTACACCACAACGTCATTATACAATGAAACCCGGCATTCAAAAAAACGTTTACAACAACGCGAAACACAAGGACAAAAACCGATGGAAAGTGCACAAAAATGTCACGAAACAATTTCTACTTGACTGTTAAAAGAATGTATACAACACTGACAAAACACCATAGCCGACAGTCCATAGAGAGTGCACAACAACGCCATGATACAATTAAAACTTGGCTGTCAAAACAATGTATACAACACGTCAACACAGAAGGATACGTTCGGCAATTTCTACAAATTAACCCAAACTCAAGAGACACCAATGTAATTCACGAATATCTATACTTCAAATTGGCTCAGTCATTTATCAAATAAAAGTATCTTATTGATATTATTTCTCTGCATGCTTTCGAAATTGTAATCGATAATTAACACTTAAGATACATTTTGTAAGCCCTTCAATTTCACTTTCGGATGTATTGTCGATGTGATATATTTTATAACAAACAAAAAAATAGTTTATGAACACTTGATATATGTTAATGATTTTTTTGTATTTTGAAGAACACCATTCACTGTGTACAAAGCTACAATTAATGCTAAATTAACCGTAATTCGGACACAAAGTCGATACAAACTAGGGTAGCAAATGGACAAAGAAAAGATTTACATGGACACCCTTCAAAAATTACAAGGAGAGAATAAGATCAGGTGTTCTTGAAGGGTAAACATCTTTTGCTTCATCGACAACGCCAGCCATATTAAATCTAGGTCAAATCCAAGTGATGTCACGTATTCGTGGCGAGATCTGGGGTACTGACAACAAACAAGCAACTAATGGCCATAATAACAATATGGACTTTATAGAGTCATATTTGTACACTGTGCAAAGATAATAACAAACTTGTGTGATCCCAAAAACCATTACGTTATCTATTCTAAAAACTTGTTCAGAATTACTACTGATAAGACTAGAATCGGCGCATCTTTGTAATTAATTTAAGCTGTGTTTGATCGAACTGTCTTCAATTTCTTTAAAAACGCTAATATTGGCTTCAATTCAAAATGTTTTTTTTTTTTTTCTCTTTTTTTTCTTTTTTTTTGAAAGTATTTGTAATGCTGTTTTGCACCAAAGTTTCATTTCCAATTGGTTAAAGGAATGCCAAGTTACGCTCCAGGGGAACATTATCCCCCCCGGTTTCAGGCAACCGAGTCTTATTAGCGACTGTTCAACGACTTATGTGCATCAAGGTTTCCATTTGTTACACAAGACGTTAATGTAACTTGTTCTGCCCTGGCCGACCACATTACGTTGTTTCTTAGTCAATTTAGCCTGGCCAACCTCATGGAAAGCTGCTTCACTTCGGTTGGCAAATAGCGATTAAAGTACTGGCAACGATTGTCTTAAAAAAAACGTGTTTTCCCTAAGATGATTTGGAGTTAGAATCTTCGCAATGACGTCGTCTCAGAGGCGCAATTGACGAAATATGTTAGTACAATCTTGAAACCCGGCTGTTAAAGCTTCATTGTGGAAAGGATCAAGCTACGTAATCAATGTGTTACCCTCCTTTATCTTTACTATTTTGCACTGGGATTAATCCAACGACAGCTGCGTTAAATAAATTTACTGTTTTGCCTGATTATTTTTTATGTGAGTTTTGGTTTTCATCGGAAACCAAACAATAACGACGTAAAACCAGATATTCCTTATAACCAATTCACAGCTCCCCCGCCGTACACTTTCAAGTATTGTTCCTAGCTTGCTAGGCCTTATGTCAATACGTGTTGATGTTGCTTGGGACTCACTTTGCCTTTGCATGCTTGAATCATAACTTACATGTTGTATCGAATTTGTTTTTTTAGGATTTTCTTTCCTCGTAGATCATTATAATGATAAGAAACACGATTGATTGGAGACATCCTATCCTTCTCTGTGGTGATAATATCTATATTTAAGAATCTCAGTTGGAAGTTAGTACAACCAATCTATGTAACAGCTGTATATATAAACTTTATTTAGTTTACAACAATTATGAAACAAGTTATTTCAACTTATATTATCCACTATTGTTGGCCCGGATGTTAGCGCGAGGAGTATCAGTGTTGGAGGAAACCGGAGTACCCGGAGAAAAACCTACGTGACGGGCAGGTAACCCAATACCTTTTCACGTCCGATCCGGGAATCGAACCCCAATCGCCTTGATGAAAGATAAGCGCACTATCCACTGCATAACCCGACACCCCAAAGTGGTCCCCATACTTTGGATACAAGTGTATAATAAAAATACTTTCTTATTCCATTCGAACATGTGTAACTATTGAAAAGATATGGACTAATCCTGCAGTTGTGAATTAGCCTGTGCACAATGCTATTTTTACATACATGTTAAGTTGATGCTTTTGTGTATTTCATCTTACAAAGAAGACTGCACAGCAATTTTAGCTTTACACGACATTAGCTGCACTATGATTAAAAACGATTACCCGATAGAAAACGGGGAGGATCTTGGTATATACGGAGAGGATCTCGGTAGATCAACACGAAATATTTCTGTAAAGAGATACGGGCTGGTATCGGTATATTAAGAATCAGTTAGTTATCAGGACAGTCATGTTACATAATTGATTACTTTTTACTTGTAATCTTATTAACCTGAGGGTGATAATAACAATGGTGTATGAATCTGTGATAGGATGAGTTTTACGTAACATGATTGTGTACAGGTAATCACACAGGTTAGCGTGATACTAGATTGTAATATTCAGTAAGTAAGGCGATGAGTTTTTGAAGTTGTGTGTCAGGTGTGTGTCGGTTAATCGGCAGTAGATGTAGTTACCGGAACATTACATCTTATATATATTGTTAAGTTTTTACAGTTCCAACAGACATCAGCAACTGATGTTAATTAACTTAACACCGTCAATAAGGCGAGGAAGGTCAAAACAACCTATATGCAATCTCTATATTGTTCTAAGGCCGCCCTTGGACTATATACATTTTTATTTATTTTACAATAATTATGAAACAAGTTATTGCAACTTATATTAGCGCGCGAGGGTCTTATTGCGGGAGGAAACCCGAGTACACGGAGAAAGTCCACGTGGTCGGGCAGGTGACTCCATACCTTTTGACGTCCGATCAGGGAATCGAACCCCGACCGCCTTGGTGAAAGGCAAGTGTACATGTGTTATCAACTGCCCAACCCGCTCTTGGACTCGCATAGCAATCAAAATAGATATGCTACATTTACCTTGTTTATCTTGTTTAAGGAATTTGGAGCTAAATGATAAAACAAAATAAGACAGATAGGCTTAAGGTCCTCAACAATCGTAGATCCTTTAAATTCATTGATCATACCTCAGCCACGTGGTTCGTATAAACAGTGACTGTGATACGCAAGTCACCGCTAATAGTCGGGGTTTTTTCAGCCTCACGACTTTGATATCAAATTCAATAATAACTTTTATAAATCACGACTTTGTGTTATGTATAAATGTATATTTGTCTGTGCGATATCTTATTACATCATTTACGGTCTAAGAACGAATAACACCATCCGGATATTAAATCATTTTCCTTCTTAGTTTATTTTTAATTATTCCTGGGCGTTCAGGCTTGATAGTATCTCTTTCGTTGGTCTTTTTATAGACGAATGACGGAATAAGGAGTTATACTGCTATAACTGTAAAGTGAAGGCTTTTGAAAATAACCCGTAAATGGCCCCGTCGTTATATGTAGTGTATACTGGCTGCGTTACATTACACGCATATGGTAAATATGACGCAATTAACGAGAATTGACAATGAAATCAACATCATATGTTTGTTTCTTGTATCTGACGACAGAGTCTCAGCAGAAATCAATACGAGAGATACGGTAGTATATTCAAAACATTCTCATCAACAGACATACTTATCAAATCGCAATACACATTGTTCATTTCATTATGTTTATAAATAGTTTTCCTTATTAAGTTAATGAGCATCGGTCCCCGTCCAATGCAGTTTCCTAACAACACGATATTTCATGTTGGCTTATCGCGTTGGATTTTGTAAATTTACAAGCATCTGTCTCACATAAACATCACATATGTGATGTTATCAGGATTATGATTACATTGCCTTGGATGACTTTGTTTAAATTAACCATGATAGCCAATTTAACGTCCAAATACATCATTTCCGATCGCTCAAAATAGCTTCAAATAAGGCCTGAATTGTTTCATAGTCGGGTAACTTGATGAATACGCGTCTCATTCGATTGACCTAAGATTCCTTCTCATCGGAAAACATGCTTTCGTTTTTGAACCTTGAAAGATAATGAAAATAGGAGTTTGTGAAAATCGACTGTTGATGTATTGATGTTGTCAAGGTTTTATGTAGAATCGACGGACTGGTAATTAAAACACGGAAATCAAGGATTACGGGGAATGTCAACATACCAGACATTGGGTAATCGAAAACCGGCATAACGTTACCAAGGTCATCAACCTTACAGTGTATAACAGATTGGGCCGTTACCAAGGTCATCAACCTCACAGTACATAACAGATTGGCCCGTTACCAAGGTCATCAACCTCACAGTACATACCAGATCGGGCCGTTACCAAGGTCATAAACCTCACAGTACATAACAGATTGGGCCGTTACGAAGGTCATCAACCTCACAGTACATACCAGATTGGACCGTTACCAAGGTCATCAACCTCACAGTACATAGCAGATCGGGCCGTTACCAAGGTCATCAACCTCACAGCACATACCAGATTGGGCCGTTACCAAGGTCATCACCCTCACAGTACATACCAGATCGGGCCGTTACCAATGTCATCAACCTCACAGTACATAACAGATTGGGCCTTTACCAAGGTCATCAACCTCACAGTACATAACAGATTGGGCCTTTACCAAGGTCATCAACCTCACAGTACATAACAGAGTGGGCCGTTACCAAGGTCATCAACCTCACAGTATATAACAGATCGGGCCGTTACCAAGGTCATCATCCTCACAGTACATAACAGATTGGGCCGTTACCAATGTCATCAACCCCACAGTACATACCAGATTGGGCCGTTACCAAGGACATCAACCTCACAGTACATACCAGATTGGGCCGTTACCAATGTCATCAACATTACAGTACATACCAGATTGGGCCGTTACCAAGGTCATCACCCTCACAGTACATACCAGATTGGGCCGTTACCAATGTCGTCAACCTCAGTACATAACAGATTGGGCCGTTACCAAGGTCATCACCCTCACAGTACATACCAGATCGGGCCGTTACCAAGGGCATCAACCTCACAGTACATAACAGATTGGGCCGTTACCAAGGACATCAACCTCACAGTACATACCAGATTGGGCCGTTACCAATGTCGTCAACCTCACAATTAAAACACGGAAATCAAGGATTACGGGGAATGTCAACATCCCAGACATTGGGTAATCGAAAACCGGCATAACGTTACCAAGGTCATCAACCTTACAGTGTATAACAGATTGGGCCGTTACTAAGGTCATCAACCTCACAGTATATAACAGATCGGGCCGTTACCAAGGTCATCATCCTCACAGTACATAACAGATTGGGCCGTTACCAAGGCCATCAACCTCACAGTATATACCAGATTGGGCCGTTACCAATGTCATCAACATTACAGTACATACCAGATTGGGCCGTTACCAAGGTCATCACCCTCACAGTACATACCAGATCGGGCCGTTACCAATGTCATCAACCTCACAGTACATAACAGATTGGGCCTTTACCAAGGTCATCAACCTCACAGTACATAACAGAGTGGGCCGTTACCAAGGTCATCAACCTCACAGTACAACCAGATTGGGCCGTTGCCAAGGTCATCAACCTCACAGTACATACCAGATTGGGACGTTACCAAGGTCATCAACCTCACAGTACATAACAGATTGGTCCGTTACCAAGGTCATCAACCTCACAGTACATACCAGATCTGGCCGTTACCAAGGTCATCAACCTCACAGTACACAACAGATTGGGCCGTTACCAAGGTCATCAACCTCGCAGTATATAACAGATCGGGCCGTTACCAAGGTCATCAACCCCACAGTACATAACAGATTGGGCCGTTACCAAGGACATCAACCTCACAGTACATAACAGATTGGTCCGTTACCAAGGTCATCAACCTCACAGTACATAACAGATTGGGCCTTTACCAAGGTCATCAACCTCACAGTACATAACAGATTGGGCCTTTACCAAGGTCATCAACCTCACAGTACATAACAGATGGGGCCGTTACCAAGGTCATCAACCTCACAGTACAACCAGATTGGGCCGTTGCCAAGGTCATCAACCTCACAGTACATACCAGATCTGGCCGTTACCAAGGTCATCAACCTCACAGTACAACCAGATTGGGCCGTTGCCAAGGTCATCAACCTCACAGTACATACCAGATTGGGACGTTACCAAGGTCATCAACCTCAAAGTACATAACAGATTGGCCCGTTACCAAGGTCATCAACCTCACAGTACATACCAGATCTGGCCGTTACCAAGGTCATCAACCTCACAGTACACAACAGATTGGGCCGTTACCAAGGTCATCAACCTCGCAGTATATAACAGATCGGGCCGTTACCAAGGTCATCAACCCCACAGTACATAACAGATTGGGGCGTTACCAAGGTCATCAACCTCACAGTACATAACAGATTGGGCCGTTACCAATGTCGTCAACCTCACAGTACATACCAGATTGGGCTGTTACCAAGGTCATCAACCTCACTAGCAGTACATGTACCTACTGTAGTGAAATATACTAACATTTTCTGAGAGTGGTATATCTTGTGTGTTTAAAATCAACATATTGATGTTATAATGTTATTATAACATTGTCGCCATATATGTAAACGATATAAGTTCTTTTTTATTGGTTTTCAGAATCTTCTCCTATTTTCGTGGTGATTTTTGGTTCGTTTTTTAACCCATTGTTACCTTTTGCGTCCTGTATCCCATTTTTGTGTGTTTGTGCGTGTTCCCGTTGATCTGGTCGATCCCCGGCTCCGATTGTCGTTCGGCTGCTCCTTTAGTCCTTTTTTTCTGCGACATTTAAATTGATTTGGTTATTTCTTGGTTCCGGTTTTTTTTTTTTCCCCCCTTATGTTTTGGTTGCTCCTCAGTTCCCGTTTTTTATCATTTATTTATTTATTTATTCACTATTTTTTTCTTTTCGAACATTCGATAACTTCATATATACAACCCTTACACCTGTTTATGTTTTGTCCTTAATCCCTCGCACATTAGAAAAAACTACATACCTTGTATGTATTCGATTTGGCGTCAGCCGTGTATTTCTCGAGTGCTGTTTGACATGGGCCAATCTTCCGCGGAAGATGATGAACATAAAGTTTTGTCGGACACTAGGGCTGCATTTGCGTATCCGGTTGAAACGGTTGAACCGATTGAACCTGTAAAGAAAACGACAGGCGCAGATCTGAACCGAGGCTGACCCCAGGAAAATTTNCTGACCTCAGGAAAATTTGGCACGTGTAGATTGAGGGATCCAGACGTACCAGACCGAAACTAAAATGCTGACTAGTGCTAGGTTGCTTTTTTTTCTGTCTCAAACAATGTCAAGCCACATGTAGCTTTTAAGATACGTTAAGTAATTCAGTTGACGCGTGGAAGAAGGGTATAATATTCTTGATACATTGTTTTTTTATTCTCCGAAACTGTGCATTTTCAGCCCTTATTATAGAACGGTCCAAGTGCGTTCGTTTATTGAGGAATATTTCTGTGCCACCTGCACCGTTTCAACCGGGATACGAGAATGTAACCTAGATGACCAGTACATTTTACATTTTACATCAACAAAAAATCAACAGAAAGTCAACAAAAGATAAACTAAACGGAAACTCAAAAATTAAAATCGAAACTGTTAACCATCGTTATAAGTGCATGAAAGGTAGAAGTGTGTTTTTGACATGTCCAGCATTGACAATCTGGCATCACCAACGCAATGAATTATTAAAAAGAACCAAAACAGCAGTCATGTCCGTGTTCCGAATTAGGAATAAAATCATGTTGACCCCACTTTATCGCTCAAGAGAGTTTGGTATGCATGATCGCTTGTTACCGGTGTAATGTGAACATGTTTTAAGCTCTGACGTTTTAAAGGAAGCACGTGAAGTGGCGCCTATATTCACGTGATTAATATCATTGGCGAATGACAGTCAATCACTATTTGACACACATAAGCATGTATATAAAATTCGTACACTCAAAAAACATATTGCCAAACTGGGCACCTTTCCCTATACCCAAAAGACCAGTAAACTTCAACAGCCAATTGTATGTATTATCAATGTAACGTGAACCCTCACAACACGCGCTATGCAATTAAAACGATTCCGTTTTTAGATGCAAACATCGTAGAAAAAAGGTGCCCTATATGCAATACGCACGGACAAAATCTTTACATATGTACAAAGTGACTACCTAAAATACACCAACTGGAACCGAGGAAACATCAAAACAAAACAAAAACCATAATGGTTCCCAACAAAAAGCCCGAGGCAATTCTGTTAAGTACTTGTTCGCACCATTCAGATATAGGTAGAAACACGCATCTATATAGCGCTTAGGTTTTTGACGGGATCACACACAAAATTCCTCTTCTATTTCTTACATCTGATATTTCTTATAATAAGTATAAACTTTATACTTATAGACAGTATGTTTGAAATAAATATTTGAGAAGTATCCACTTAGACGTCTCAACACGCGTGTTATATCATTAGAGGTACAACTGGCCCATATGTCTTGAAAAAGGAGTAAATTGCTCTGAACGTTTCACAAACTGTAATGTGTTAGTTAGAAGCCCTATATGCTAGTATTGTATAATAATGTATGTAACTCAATTGATAATTTTGTTTATTTGTTTGTTTGTTTGTTAATACAATGTGCAGTTAAGTCAGAGATACAAATGAATGCTTGGTTTTTTTGGCATGGTAAAATTATGAAAACATAAAAAACTATATTTCAATTTGCCCTTTTGTGTTTTAATTGATTTCGTTTTTAACGATTATGTTAATAAGTATGCAGTATCTTGACATTAATAAATAACTTCTATTTCCAAAGTTTATTTTGTTTGCACAAAGTAAACCAGAAGTCATATACGGCGTGATGGAGACAACCAATAAGGCTAGCATCGAACCTTGTCTGGACCCTGAGAGTCAGACGGTTACAGCAGTTTGCAGACTCGACATAAACTCATATTGTCTATACAGACACATTTTTGCTAACTCATACACTTTCACAACCGTGAACCATAATTGACTCGTCCAAATAAATGCATGGTAGAGTATATTTAAGTTCCCGAGGGATCGAAGGGTTAATTGTGCTAGAGTAAATTTCTGCTATTTGGTTATAGCTTTCCTCGGGGACTGAAAAAATAATTCTTTCAATCGAGCTATTGTTTTAGACTATTCTCTCTGTCATAACGAACCAATCCAATAAATCGCTGGATCATAAGTCAATCAATCTTCTCGCACCACGTGTAATGAGCCAATCAGATAAAAAGTGAGCGGAGCTTGTATTCGACCTTGACCTCCCATTTTAATATAGTTTTGGATTACAATTAGACAGATGTTGTCGGTAATAATTAACAAGGTGGTAATGTATCTTCAAAGGCATTGCGCAGCTCATCAGCCGCCACAGTTAAGTAAAACACGTTAAATACCACCGGCAATAGGTGTTGTATATTTAGAAGCTGGAAATCGCAAGACAGAATAGGTATGTCCTGGGTCTGTAAATATGAATTCGTTCTTGTGCTGAAATTCAGATTCTGTGTCCAAATTCAATGTCTTGTTTCGTTGCTAAATTCATAAAACCTCACATCTGGTCCATGATTTGGAAGAATTTTTGAGAGACTTTTAGCCGGACAAATCTTTTCACATATCTTTGTATTGTGTAGCATGATTAGCGAGATAACAGAAGTCATCAATAAGATTCATCAGTTTGGAAATATGCTATATCAAAGTTTTACTTTCTACCAAAACAATGTAAGTATTAAACGTATCGCAACGTTTCAAGACCGACTGGTCCCTTTGTCAAGCTATGACTGAACGGTTGGTTCTCGGTTTGTTTCATTTTCGATAACCGATGACGTGGCATTGCTGTGTGAATCTGTAGATTATGCTATTTAAGGTGACATACCGACGACTTTAAGCTTCATATTCTTCTTTGTTAAGAAGAGACTTGGTCTTTGTAGTGTCACTACAATGTTTCTGTATTTCAATAAAGTTACATTTTATTTGTTAGAATTATAAGAATGAAAACACTACTATTATGAACATATAAGTACGTTTGTTTTTCAAACTTGAGCTTTCAAAAGGTTGACAGACGTGTGTGTCTATCATCATTTTTATCCAACTGGACAGAGATATCTCTATAACCGACAACAAAAATCCATATTAGATCATAACGCTTGCATATAAAACTGTGGGCATTCGGAAAATGTCGAGTGCACTTTAAAAATGTTAATGTATATATGATGATATCGGTTTGTATTTGATCAGGGATCTCTTTCGCCCAAGTTATCCATGCTGTTTGTTTCCCTCTGTCAGGGTCATGGCCGGCCATTATCGCTTGGAAACCCAACAAGTACTTAACGCCTTATCAGTCCCTACCCCAGCAGTACAAAGTACATGTCTAGACTCAATGCATCGTGTTTGTGTAAAATCAATGATTTGTTAAACTATTATAGATTATGTTAACTTAATATTTTCGTTTGATAGGATCATATCAAAATGTCATGTGTACGAAACTGGGTCTGGTGACATTCTATTTTGAGACGCTAGCGTATTGGAGAATGGAACGTCAAGGGGTTGTATGTGTAATGGGAGGATGGTTAGGGAAAGTTATATAATGGGAGGGATTGTCTGCCTGATAGCTGTTTATCCATAAATGGGGAATGTCTAATGGAGTAATGGATACGGTATAGTGAGGTTATTTGTCTTATGGCTGTTTATCCTGGTGTTTTCGGTTGGACGTCTAATGTCTGATGGCTGTTTATCCGGAAGGTGTTTTGGGGTTAATGCAAATATAACTATACCTCATTGATAGCACAGCGTATCTGACTGGAAAGTGTTGGTCACATAGTAGAGAAATAAATCGTCGTGTTAGATAATCGCGCTCGAGTTTTCCGATCGTGTGAAAAAGACACTAATGAAATGATAAGATAATTGGCAGATGTAAGGGACACAATTATTTAAGTAATATTTTGTATTATTATTTACACCTAAGCATGTCTATAACACCCGTTGCTCAAGGGAAGGTATAGCTTATGTGTTTTCCATGGAGTTAGTACCGTAGCGAAATACGTAATTTTATTTACCTATTTTATGATATAAAGAGAGAGGGGGCGGGGTTCATTTGAGTATTAATTGATGGAAAGTAAATGACAACAAGCGCTTGTAAATATAATCAGATAACATCGTATACAATGTTCCAATAAAAACTCTACAGGTAATTTATTATTTAGCATACATTGTATATGCTTAAAACAATGGGATATTTTCTAAGAAATGTAAATGAATAAGCGGTCGTGTTTTCCTCATTCAAGGACTTTCTACATTATTGGTCAGAATTATCGCTTTTTATTCTCAAGTTCCGAACAAAAGTAAAAAGATAGCAAAGTCGGCTGTATTTTACATTCCATAAAATACTATTTTCTCGTTGCAAAAATCACATTTCTAGTGGATGTACAAAAAACAAGGCATCATTGGAAAGATGGTTAAAGCTTCTTTTACTAACGACAGATATCATCTCCGTTTCTATAAAAAAAAATAATGATATTTTAATATTTAAGATGCCGTCGTTTTTTCTGATTTGGAAAGGTCTCGAGCAAAGTACTTTCGTCGTTTATTGTATATGAACGAATGTGCGCGGGAACACCTCCGCCATTTTTGGCTATTCATGAATGTTATTTGAAAAGACCTCTGCCATTTATTTATCGCATTTAAGTAAAGGCTCGTTTTGCATATAATAAAAACTCGCGCAAAGACATTTATGCCGTTTATTTGCATCAGGTACGTTTCATAGGACCCGTCGTAGTTTACCAATAATGGTCGAAAACAGATGAAAGGCTTCACCAACAAATAGGAAATTTTAACATTTCTATTTAGATTTCGGGTATTATTTCAGTATATGATATGCGCAGAGTTATCGCCATAAGGAGAAATGTCACCTGTTACATTTTGCAAAAGAAATAAAAGGAATCTGATGAATTATATATTTTCTCTTTGCTACTTGTTTCCTATAAGACGTTACGCGCAATGTCGGTGTCGGGGAAACAAAATTTAAGAACAAGGTTTACGGAATGACATTACAAATGACGTCAAAAGTTTCATTTTCATTCCAACCAATTTATTGTCCTGATAAATGGGACATGAAGAATTGTTTCGTTTTATGAATCATATACCTCTTGTGCCTTGCCCTCGAAAATATTATTCACATCAAAAAAACAAACGTTTTTCTTTCTGTACTACCAGAGCAATAACTATGTAATAACATGAAAAAGGAATTATGCGTGATACTATCCGACAGCCCTGATCGCTATATACTCCACTCAATCTGGTTATTACTAGGTAGGATGAGGCACACCCTTACTGTCTCCTCCATTCATTATCAAACTCCGTATGAATTTAGCCGTTGTAGTAAATGTTGTGGCATGTGACGTGTCTCCAGGAGAGCTTTCATCTCAAGTTTGTTTCCGGGACTGAAATCTGACACTGATGTTCGTGTTCCCAAAAGCTTCCTGATTAAAAGTAATAAAAACCCATTATTATGTGGCGTCAATTAATAGGTGTCCCATCGCTGCACACGAAGCCTGCTTGATGCTGATTTTAAACACTTCTTTACACAGAGTGCCAGATTGGTGCTGTCAACAACACTATCTTGTATATGGTGCCAGCTTGGTGCTGTCGACAACACTGTCTTGTATATGGTGCCAGCTTGATGCTGTCAACAACACTTTCTTGTATATAATGCCAGCTTGGTGCTGTCAACAACACTTTCTTGTATATAATGTCAGCTTGGCGCTGTCAACAACACTTTCTTGTATATGGTGCCAGGTTGGTGCTGTCAACAACACTTTCTTGAATATAGTGCTAGCTTGGTGCTTACAAAAGAACTAACCATGACATGGTATCCGTTTGGTGCTGACAATACCAATATTTTGTAAAAGTAACAACGGTACCTTTAGACGACTTGTTAACGCTCGTTAAAAATTGGACTACTCCATAATTGATAAAGTGTGAATTTACATGCAAGAACAGTTCTATGGAACTCTTGAAATCTCCATATTTTAGATTAAAGCTAAATCAACATACTTGTGCCGATAGCTTTAGAGATTGTCATGTTAACGTGCTATAAGCTTTAGAGATTGTCATGTTAACGTGCTATAAGCTTTAGAGATTGTCATGCAAACATACTGGATACTTAAGAGAGTCTAATAAGAAATTCTGTCTGCTTTAGATATTGTAATGTGCTAGTGCTCTTAGCTTTAGAGATTGTCATGCACACGTGCTACTCGCTTTTGAAATTGGCATGTGCATGTGCTACTAGCTTTTGAGATTAACTTGTGTACTTGCTATTTACTTTAGAAAATGTTATTGGAAAATGCTGTTAGGTTAAGTTATTGTAATGTGCACGTGATCTTATCTTAAATTATTGTACGCGTATGACATTATAATCAAACACTTCTGGTGATAATGTTTATAACATTATTGGAATGGCTATATTGCATGCATATACGTAATAAAAAGACATTTTGTTAGTTTGTTTTGTATTTCAAATTTGAAATTATTGTTACACTTTATTTAACGTGAACATTTTGTGTCCTTAAAAAGTCAGCATAACTGCCAAAAAAAATGTTTACATTTTTTTTTTATTTATTTGTGAAATTTAAAATAAAAACATGTTTCACTATTTGTAGTTATTTGTCAGTTTATTATAAAACCACGCTACCGAGATCAAAGTTTTTTACACATTCAGATCTTGTGTCTTTGCACTTCACGAAAGAGTATGCAAAGAGTATGGTCAGATTAATAGCTTATTTATGTCGTCAAAGGGCAAACTAAGGCAATGGGTTCTGTCCCCGGGCCGGGACATACCAAAGTCCGTAAAAATGGTAGTTATTATTCCCTGTTTAACGTTCAGCATTGAGGGTAATGGCAGCAACTGGTTCACCCGTTGTCAGTATAATGTGACCGGGCGGAATGCTGTGCTGGGTGCCTTCGGCATGGTGTTTTAGTTAAATAACACTATAAAGTCGGCATCAGATTTGCGCTATTACAAGGAGACAAGAACACCAACATACCCTGTTTCTAGCATACATACACACTTGCACGCTTATACAACACACATGGAGGCACGTCCTTAAATGACCTTAGCTGTTAATGGGACGCTAAACAAAATAAAACCAAACCAAATCAAACGAAGTACACCTTCTCTGGAACTTATCAGATATCGGCTACGTATCAGATGTTTTGTTTGGTTTTTCTTCTCGAATCTCGGGTTCGTCTCGACTTTGTAACAGGGTGTCTCGTTAAGAACTCGAATATGTTCATAATTTAGACGAGATTTTGCAATCAATTATCTTTGAGAGCGGCAACCGTCCACACATCAGCAGTGAGAACAGGATAGGAAAGCTGGCTTTTATGGAACTCATTACTGTTTTTCTGTTGTGTGGCATGACATATATCAAGTTTGCTTTCCTGGGGAATAAAAACAGAGCTATCGGTCATCATAAAGTGCTATAAACGTGGGCTTAGGAAAACAGGGATATCAAATGGAAACTTAACATATTGAATAGTGACACACCTGATGCCAATTCCCATAATGTATACGGGATGGACGACAGATACAAATGGATAAAATTTCTTCATATCGAAACTAAACCAGATTAACGCGCTGTCATATAAACCAACAATTATATTGTTTTAAGGAGTATTAAATCCAAAATAGTTACTTAACAACAGAAATAGACCCGTTCATTAATAAATCGAAATCTTCTTTGCGATCATTGTAGGCTCAAAAAAAGTGTTGAAGTAGAGGTTCCTAGGGATCAGTTCCTGCATTATAAACTGTTGAAATAGAGGTTTCATTGCGAACTGTTTAAGAAGAAATTCCCTATAAATGACAATTCCTGTCATAAATCTCATTGTTTGATTGTCTGGATTTTTACATAATAACCCCTGTATTCTCGATTGCTTGGATTGTTATAATACAATCCATGTTGTCGCGATTATTTGGATTGTAACATGTCAACAATTCCTGTTGTCGCGATAATTTGGATAGGTACATGTCAACAATTCCTGTTGTCGCGATGGCGTGGATGGTTTTAAAATGTAGCTTTGGTCGTCGCGGTTGTTTTGTAAATGCTATGATTTTATTTGTTCAGTATTGTTTTTGGCCTTTAGTGGTAATGCTTTGGGTTGTTATATTATAATTCTTAAAGTAGTGGTCACGTCGGATTGTTAAGGGGACAGGTAGATATAATACAGTGCCTCGAAACCAGAGATTGTGTACTTTATGTTATCTTGGAGATGTCGAGGATGAGTTTCATTTAATTTTTATGTGTCCTGTACTTTTAGAATTAAAAGTATCTTATATCAAGCCATATTATCGTATTCGTCCTTCTGTGTTTAAATTAGTAGAGCTACTGTCTAGCAAACATTTTAAACTTATTAGTTTAAGTGCTTGATTCAAGCAACTGTTAAGAGAAGTCGTATATTATGAAATATAAGCTGTATCAAAGTCTCGCTATAAACGTTTTATTACTGTATAATGTGATTGAGATCTATGTCTTTTAATTCACAATGAGATATAATCTCATTTCATTATGTAATATGTAGTAATCGTTCTACCTTCATGTTGAGGTTGTATGATTGACTTTGAAGTTTTGTTATTTCCTAGAAATTTGGTTAGCGTAAGGATTTATTTGTATTATTCATAAACTACTAAAGAGTCCGCTAAATTACCTTAGGAAAAGCTTCAAGTTTTCCCCAACTTTTGATTATTTCATGAATTTGTATTTATTATGTATGGAATTGAATCTGTTGCATATGTTCTCCGCCATTGTACAAGATATTTGTGAAGGATTGATCAATATGTATATTTCTGTACGCCGATATACAATGTGCATTTGGTAATCTTTATATACAAAATGTATTAAGGTTATGTGCTTGCAATCTATATTTCGCAAGAATACATTTTCTTTCTTTCTAAATAGCGGTATTGTAAAATACCATTGTAGATCAAAACGGTCAACAATGTGTTTATACAACAAACATTTTGAAGATGTCTCGAATATGTTTCTCATTTCCTGAATAAAAGTATCCTTTATGCGTTGTATATATAATAATGAAAAATATTTCTCATTTGGTACACATTGTGCCAACCACACATCTCCAAAACCGAAGGTACACAAATCACGTCTCAGATCATAAACCCAATCTGTTTTTCAATTTGTTTTCCTGTTATAAAGCTCTAACAGTTCATCGTACATTGTAACAGGCCCTCAAAATACAGTTACCAGTCTTTAATATTTACAGCCAGTACTTTACAATAGCAATCCTACGCTGTATATGCAAAGGGTAGCGACCAAGTTCAAAATACACCGTGGCATTATATACTGTTTTTCTGACACCCGATAAGGTTTTCAAATAATAAATGTATATTTTCAATCTGCGGTGCAGGACTATAACACCATACTTCACACCCGTAATTCGCAATACATGATATTGAGTATCGAATAAAGGTAACTTGGTCTTTTCATTCAACAAAAATCTTTTCACTTTCCGATTAAGAAGAAAATAAGTTTTCCTTCCTTGTACAGCAATGTTATTCAATGCAATGGTAAATTTACCATTATAATTAAAAACCAAACTTAAATAGCAAAATTGATCTACCACTTCTATAGCTTTACCATCAAAAATCCACTGCTCGTTTGGATACAATCGTTTACTTTTCCTATAAACAACTATTTTTGTTTTGTCTACATTTATAGATAAAGTTCAACGTCGTGAATAAGTGATTAAAAAATCAAACATATTTTGGAGGTTAACTCCATCCTCAAAAAAATATACCGTGTCATCGGCATACATAATTAAAAACAAATTAAGTAATCGCAAGTGGTAACTTTGGCAATTTGACTTAATCAATTCGGATTCCATGTTGTTGACAAATAAAGAAAACATTATTGGAGATAAGGATTCTCCTTGTCATAATCCGACCAGTAAGTCGTACATAGTACAAAGCCCACACTTAGACGCTCGTGTGTTCACGGGCCCACACTTAGACGCTCGTGTGTTCACGGTCTTCAGTCGAACACCACACGTTCCTAGCGCCCGATTTAGACCCACACACACATGATTTGGGGCTAATCGATATAAGCACTTGAGGAAATCCACCAACGCAGGGACCAGAGAATTGAGACAAAACAAATGTAATACAAGTATTTCTCTCCCTTCAGGCACAGGGACCTGAGAATTGAGACACAGTAAATGTAACACAGGGCTTCCACTCGCTACAGGTACGGGGACCTAAGAATTGAGACAAAGCAAAAGTAATATAAGTATTCTACTTGCTACACGCACAGGGACCTGTAAATTGAGACACAGTAAATGTAACACAAGCATTACGATCCCCTGCAGACACAGGGACCTGAGAATCGAGACACAGTAAATGTGGTACAACAAGTACTCATTGGCTACATAAACCTGGGAATGTATGCGTTTGAGAGTACAAGAAGTAATCCACTGTACAGGGGCCTGAAAAATTGATATGCATTTTTGAGACGTCCCGGTAAGGTACAGAACAATAACTGACGAATTCGAAAAAGCCAACATCGTAATGACGGTGCTTCCTAACTACCAACATCGTAATGACGGTCCTACCTAACTACCAAAATCGATTACACCTAACATTTCCGTGTAAAGTGTAACATTTTTTATGAGGTTTAAAAACGCTTGGAATTTGAAAGATGAAAAATATTTCCCTGTATTATTTATAAAGAATTAAATATAAATGTTATTTTTGCAAGATTTGTTGTCACACAGCGTTTTCCGTAGACACATTCTGACGCTAAAGTGTTCCACGGAAAAACAGGGATGAAAGGTGCAACTATGTTATTTGTAAAGTCATACAATATATAGCATCACTTACCATATCTGTAAACAAAGGCGGCAGTTAGTGCTTCCATACCGCTTATAAATGGCTGCCACATGTACGTGACAAAACTGCAAGAACATGTAACCTGTCACGTGGTCTACTTAACCGGAAGTGGACCAAGAAGGGTGCGGCTTATCCGAGATTATTTTTGTTGTTAACTATCCCATTTATCGTGTGTATATCATAACAGTTAATAATTTAGGTTTAAATGATTCAGTTTGCAGATGCGATGTAGATTTGTTAAGTTAGTAAAAAAAACAGTTCATATTATTAAGAAAATGTACTTTTACGCTGGTTTAAAATAAGATAAATGTTACAGGAAACATAAATGGAACAGAGATTTATATGACATTTCTGATGACGTTTTCTGACATGATGGATCAAATAACACATAAACAAAAAGTAGTTAAATATGTAGGGGCCATTAGCACTTGATGTTTTTCTATCGAAACGTTTTCTGAAGCATAAAAAATATCTGATTTGTTTTGAATGATTTGCTCGATGACACTGTACATTTTCAATGTCAATGTAAACATTGAGGACAAACAATTTTTCTTGCAATAATATATCTGTCAAATACAACATACAGGAAGATGAAATGAGATTTTAACTCCTCAATGAAACAGGAAGGACACAAATCTCATCATTAACATTTATAGCTTACATATTTGTACAGAATTGTTAAATGAATTCGATATTTATTCCATTGTATAAATTTTATTATGTTTCTTTTGTAAAATATGTCTGGTTTTAAATTGGTAATCAACAGCTAAGTTCATTTAACGCCTGCCTCCATGAGTGTAATGTATGCATGTGTGTGTGTGTGTGTGTGTGTGTGTGTTGGAGAGAGTGTATGTTGGTGTTATTGCCTCCTTTTGATAAGTTGGATCTGTTGCCGACTTTATAGTGCGATCTCACTGAAATACCATGCCGAAGGCACCCAGCATAGCATCCCACTCGACCACACTACACGGACAACGGGTTAAACAGTTGTTGCAATTACTCTAAATGCTGAACGTTACCTGTAAGCAAGGAATAACATCTACCATTGTGAAGGACCCTGGTATGTCCCGGCCCGTTGCCTTCCTCACCTGGGCCCGTATTCATGGAACCGTTCTCATGCTCAAGCATGAATTTTGTGGTCAAGCCTTATTTCTTGTCCCGGTTATGAATTATTTAAAAGTTCTTATTTTGTCAAAATTTTGGGAAAATATTGAAGAGACATGAAGCCGAATACTATTTTCAATGTTTATCATTGACTTTTTGATCGTTGACATGATTTAGGTGAGTTACAAGAAAGCTGGCTTGAGCACAGAATCCATGCTTGAGCGTGAGAAGGGTTTCATGAATACGGGCCCAGGACGAACGTGTCATACTTACGTCAACAGTGAGGTATTGCCAAGTGTAATGTTCTTATGTTAAAACTCTTCGGTGGGCACGACGACTCAGTCACAGCACACAGCCATGCTGGTAGTTTATTTATTACTCAATGCGCATGTCTATCAACATATGTAGTTTCACATATAAAAGAGTTCACTAATATAGAGGGTACACACTACTGTCTGGATAGAACTTACTGACATCATTACACCAAGCAAGGNCACCCCCACCCCACTCCCCCTGCTAGAGATCGTTTCAGTCCTCATTAATGTAAGACAATGTACAAATCTGTGTAAAAATTGAAGACATTGATCACGATCCCCCATAGCTTGGGTTCGGGTAATTATAATACAAGTTAATTACGGTTAAAATACGATAAAGCGACGGATTGGATAACACCGTAAAGCTTACTCGCTTTGGTCACGATCAGTTGTTTGGGGCTGGTTATCGTGACTTTGGGCGATTGTTTTATGCACGCCTTTCTTTTCACAATGTACCACAATGTATATTGTATCTTTACGTTTACCTTAAGAATGCACATCACTAAGGCTATGTGTGAGCACGAGGGGAAGCAACTCTAACAATGCAAATTATACCGGCAAATTAGGGAAACAAAAACGAACGTACTTATACTTTCTAATTTCTGCTTTACATCGTTATGAAATAAACATCTACTTTGTGATTATGAATCTGCGTTTTGCATTATTGTCGAATCAATCTGATTAAGGGCCCAGGTGAGGCCTTATTGGAGAAACCAATTTTGACTCCATCACAAAGCGACTTTTTTTCCTATTGTCGTTATAAATCTTTTTTGACATATTCGAATTGCCAACATTGATTTTTTCATTGGGTTTTAACCAAGGAAAGGCGTATTCGATCTCATGTCAGAGAAACCAATTACCTTTAAATGTGTCGATACATTTTCCTAATCACTGTATTTATCAAGTAACGAATGATCCTCCGGTGTGGTCGAAACGACCTAAAATATGTGTTTATTCGCCACGTGTATCGTTAGACTGAATTTCCTCTGGCCCTAACACCAGACTTAGACATTTTGACATATAGATGTTTGGTGTGGGGCCAGAGCGCACTGCTATATGAAAACATGGAATTCTCCGACACCGTTTGGGATCGGAGAGTTATGAGGTGCTGACAACAAAAATCTACATGTACTATATCATAACACATGCGTCACATATATCGAAAAATGGATTATTTATTGATTCAAATCAGCTCTTATTATCACCAACAGCTGCTAAATTTCGTCAGTAGAGTCCTCGATTTTCCATCGTTCAAAATGTCCCACCTGAGCGAACGCCATTTTTGTAGGTCATGGGGTTACTAATCAACAAACCGTACTGATCCGGACCGAAAACGGAATATCTTATTCTTGTTTAAAAGATTTCCGGATCACGTCTTTTTGTTGATTAGTCACTCCCCGATACCAAACGGTGTCGGAGAGTTCGACGATTTTTCATATAGCAGTGCGCTCTGGCCCCACACCAGTCATCTATATGTCAATACGACTTCAGATTTGTTCATCGAAAATACGTGATATCTGGTCACGACCCTGAACATTATGTACACATTTTACTGTAACGCTATGTCAGATGGATCGTGATGAGTGAACTTTAATATTACAAACAACAAGCAAGTTTGATATATCTTAAAGGGTTAAGAGAATAATAGTTCAGTTGACCTTGTCGACGTGTTCCTAAACAAGTTCAAACAAGATGTGACCTTGTGCACTATATGCACTTTTGCACACGTTCCAACGTGCGACTGACATAAACGTTTATTTTGCACGTTGACACTTTCTCAAGTGGTTTTTGGAATATGGACCGATGCACAAATTGCACATTGAATGTTCTCCTGCGCGTGTTGAGTACCAATATTCTCCAGCAAGTTTAAGGATGTGACCAGTTGCACTTTTGTTTCCATCGACAGTTTTTCCTCATCCAATTATAAAACTCGCCTTCTACGCCAGTTATACTGTCATTAGTACGCGCTAGGGCACTAAGTTAACTGTCAATCCGTTATAATCTTAGCTTTCTTCAATAACTGTAAGATTCACTCAATAAACGAGATTTGTTACTATTAATTAAATATTAATACTTTATAAAATGTTACACGATAAAGTTAAATTGAAACGATCGTTTGACTTGCGTTTTATCTTTTACACAAATGAAACATCTGGAAAAGTACTGATTAAGTCGTTTATACATGTAAATCCTGCTGCAAAAAATCTAATGCAAATTAAAACATATGATATCTAAATTACAAAGAATAAATGTTAACGCGCAAAATGACTCAATCCGGAGAATAGTATAATAAAAAAATGTGTATGACTTATTACATAATTATGTTAGTGCACGTACATTGTACTTACGATCTTATATGTGAAATACTTATAATGAAAAATGTGTTTCTAAATTCGTAACATTGAGATCCTATATGATTGATTCACAGGTTTTTGTATACAGCTCAGACTTGTTATATCAGCATTCCCTTCCGAGACGCATGGTCTTTTTTTTATTTTACTTCTTCAGATGTCTCCATCTTAAATCTTTCTTTTGGTAATATTTTTCCTTAGATTTATCTATTTTGAGTTGGAATTGCGGTTTGTTTTTAACGCGCCGGCATCCCCCCTTTTCTCTCACTGTGCAATGGAATCCAATTCTTATTTTAAGTCCGAACTATTTTTTATCAGGGGAGATGTTTCTTTCGTCTCTATCTGTTAAAGCAGGTTATAGCTGTCCCACGTAATCAAATTGTCACGGAAAATAGTAAACTTATTTTCACTAAATGGTTTCCATTTTGTGTCATTAAATGTGTGGTTATAAAAAGCCAATGATTATGAGCAGTCATGGACAGTGTAGCATTGCAGAGCCTCGCTTTGGTTCTAAACCAATATTCTACAACCTTAAGTAGGATTTCTATATCTTCCTGACCTACATATTCTACACTTAATTAGTCTTCTATGTAGAAAAAAAAGGTAAAACTGTCCACACCATATGTCTAGGGTGACGTCTCCCAAACCCTCCGTCATTAATGTTTGAAAAATAAGAAGCATGAAATTGCTGTTACATATTTGATTACAAAAGTAGACAGAGTTAAGACTGGCCTTGCGAGCTCAGGTGTTACTGTACCCGAACGTGTAATTGGTTTAGTGTACATTGTGATGGTGGTTCACTAGCCTCGGTTTGACTTTCAATCTCAGTCTAGGCATTTCATTACCTATATTTGTACCACTGTGGTTATAATTAGGCTGCTTTCGTGTATTCCTGTTGAAACGGTACATGTGGCGCAGAAATATTCCACGATAAACGAATGCACTTGGACCTTTCTATAAGCAGAGCTAAAAAATCACAGTTTCGGAGAATAAATAACAATGTATCAAGAATAGCATGTCCTTCTTTTCACGCGTCCACTGAATTACGTATCTTTATGTGGCTTATCATTTTTTTAGAAAGAAATAACGCAAACTAGCAATAGTCACCATTTTAGTTTCGGTCAGGTACGTCTGGACACCTCAATCTGCACGTGCCGAATTTTCCTGAGGTCAGCCTCGATTCAGACCTGTGCCTGTCGTTTTCTTTACAGGTTCAACCGTTTCAACCGGATACGCGAAATTGCCCTTAGTGTATCCATCAGTTAAAACATTAAAAGATGGAAATCTCATTTAAAATGTTCACATTTATAACCAAACAAATCTTCCTTTTGCTGTTTCAAAAATGAAACTCTTTCAGACAAGAATATATTACAATATGTTTCTGTGGGTTGTACTCAGATGGTCAGATGTTTACATTGGTGAATTTTGTTGATTTTGAAAAGAAGTTTTTTACCGATGGTTTGCCAGGTGGTAAAGCAATGCTAATCAATTTGCTACGTCATTTCGAGAGAGGGAACGATTCACGACACATGTTGATAAATTAGTTTGTCATTTTATACTGTCTTTTGTAATTTTGCTTTTGGTTTCGCTAAACTCATATTTTGCATCTTGCTCCACCTCACTACTTAAATCTGTAGATACAGGCAGCTGCTTGTGCTATTTTGATTTTAGGGAGATCAGGTCCCTCTCCAGCTTACTCCGGACTTAGTTGATGAATGTCATTTTGGTTTTAGGGAGCTCAGGTCCCTCTCCAGCTTACTCCGGACTTAGTTGATGTATGTCATTTTGGTTTTAGGGAGATCAGGTCTCTCTCCAGCTTACTCCGGACTTAGTTGATGTATGTCATTTTGGTTTTAGGGAGAGCAGGTCCCTCTCCAGCATACTCCGGACTTAGTTGATGTATGTCATTTTGGTTTTATGGAGATCAGGTCCCTCTCCAGCTTACTCCGGACTTAGTTGATGTATGTCATTTTGGTTTTAGGAAGATCAGGTCCCTCTCCAGCCTACTCCGGACTTAGTTGATGTATGTCATTTTGGTTTTATCGAGATCAGGTCCCTCTCCAGCTTACTCCGGACTTAGTTGATGTATGTAATCCTTGCTTTTTCTGCATCAGCATGTTTTTCACTTTTTTCTTCTTTTCCATGAAATCTTTTTGTGAATGTGTTTTTCTCTTTTTTCATTCCTTCTTCTTTACATTTTCCCTAAATCGTTACTTTCTGCAGTCTAAATTCCAGGTTATCTTTTTTCTGTTCTCTCTTCCATAGTGTTTTTGTATTATCATTTTCCAACGTTCTTTAGAAAAGAGATTAAATGTACTGCATATTAGTTATATTTAGAAACAAAAAGAATTTAAAGTTTCATTTTTTTTTTGAAATATACTTACGTATCTCTTAGATATTAAACTTTTCCACATATCCTATGCGATTGGCGTCGGTTTTTTCCACATATTCTTTGAGTTTGTGACATGATATCATTGTTTCTACATAATTGTGTTTTGAGATAGCTGTATTTTAAACGTATTTATTTCCACAAATATAGAAAAGGATTCAACAGAGGTGTTTACAACATCACCAATGCCCACTCCAATTATCATACATATACTGTATATATATATATAGCATAATGATACGAAAGAAGTAAATTTGAATAAAATAAAGTGTAAGAAAGAAATATAATTAGATATGCGATGCTACTTTCGGAAATGTTTACCTCATAGAACTATCTTATTTCATATTCCGTCTTTGCGTATTGCAGAGTTATCTTATCTTGGGAGCAGGTATTGATTGTTACGTCACGTGTTTGTGAGGGTAACGTCATCACTTTTTGAGAAAACGACGTAATTTTCTCGCACAAACCATTGACGAAACAATCAATACCTGCTCCCAAGAGAAGATAACTCTGCAATACGCAAAGACGGAATATGTTGTTGGTCTTGAGACTTTACATGAACTGAGTCTAAAACAATGTTCACGGTCATGTTCAAAGGTAGATTTCTATTTCAATAAATAAGGGAAGTGCACTGTCAATGTCACAAATATAACCCTTCTGATTGACATTATATAATTATTTTTATATACCCTTTACGTTAGTGACATTATATAATTATTTTTACATACCCTTTACGTTAGTGACATGATATAATTATTTTTACATACCCTGTACGTTATTAATATGATATAATTATTTGTACATTCCCTGTACGTTAGTGACATGATATAAAAAATATACCATGTACGTAAGTGACATGTTATAATTATTTTTACATACCCTGTGCGTTAGTGACATGATATTATTATTTGTACAATGATATTATTATTTGTACAAACCATTAACGTTCGTGACATGATATAATTATTTGTATATACCCTGTACGTTAATGACGAGATATAATTATTTTTATATACCCTGTAAGTAAGTGACATGATATAATTATTTGTATATGCCCTGTACGTTAGTGACGAGATATAATTATTTTTATATACCTTGTAAGTTAGTGACATGATATAATTATTTGTATATACCCTGTACGTTAATGAAAAGATATAATTATTGTTTATATACCCTGTAAGTTAGTGACATGATATAATTATTTGTATATACCCTGTACGTTAGTGACATCATACAATTATTTGTATATACCATGTACGTTAATGATCTGATATATTTATTTGTATATACCCTGCACGTTAGTGACATGATATACATTTTTGTAAATACCATGTACGTTAGTGACATGATAAAATTAATTTTACAAACCCTATACGTTAGTGACAAGATATAAAATATATATTATGTAAGTTAGTGACATGATATAATTAGTTTTACATACCCTGTACGGTAGTGACATGATATAAAAAATATACCATGCACGTTAGTGACATGATATAATTATTTGTACATACCAATTACGTTAGTGACATGATATAATTAATTTCACATACCCTGTACGTAAATGACATGATATAATTAATTTTATATACCCTGTTCATTAGTGACATGAAACAAATGTATAATTAATTATACATACCTTTTACGTTAGTGACATGATATTATTATTTGTACATACCCTGTACATAAGTGACATGATACAAACGTATAAATAGTTGTATATACCCTTTACGTTAGTGACATGATATAACTATTTTGACATACCCTGTACGTTAGTGACATGATATAATTATTTTTATATAACCTGTACGTTAGTGACATGACATAATTATTTTTAATTACCCTGTACGTAAGTGACATGATACAATTATTTTTACATACCCTGTACGTTAGTGACGTGACGTAATTATTTTTACTTACCCTATACGTTAGTGACATGATATACATTTTTGTACATACCATGTACGTTAGTGACATGATAAAATTAATTTTACATACCCTGTACGTTAGTGATATGACATAATTATTTGTATATAACCTCTACGTTAGTGACATGATACAATTATTTTTACATACCCTGTACGTTAGTGACATGACATAATTATTTTCACATACTCTTTACTTTAGTGACATGACATAATTATTTTTACTTACCCTGTACGTTAGTGACAGGATGTAATTATTTGTATATACCCTGTACGTTAGTGACATGCTATATTTATTTTTACATAACCAGTACATTTGTGACATGATATAATTATTTGTACATACCCTGTACGTTGTTACATGATATAATTACTTGTACATACCCTGCGCATTAGAGACATGATATAAATGTATAATTATTTGTACATACCCTGTACTTTAGTGACATGATACCAATGTATAATTAGTTTGCATACCCTTTACGTTAGTGACATGACCCAGATGTATAATTATTTTTTCATACCCTGCACGTTAGTGACATGATAAAAATGTCTAATTATTTTTGCATACCCTGTACGTTAGTGACATATCATTATTTTTTACATACCCTGTACGTTAGTGACATGACATAATTATTTTTACATACCCTTTGCGTAAGTGACATGCTTTATTTATTTGTTAATACCCTGTACGTTAGTGACATGACATAATTATTTTTACATACCCTTTGCGTAAGTGACATGCTATATTTATTTGTTAATACCCTGTACATTAGAGACATGATACAAATGTATAATTATTTGTACATACCCTGTACTTTAGTGACATGATACCAATGCATAATTATGTTAACATACCCTGTACGTTAGTGACATGACCCAGATGTATAATTATTTTTGCATACCCTGCACGTAAGTGACATGATATAAATGTATAATTATTTTTGCATACCCTGTACGTTAGTGACATGATATAATTATTTTTTAATACCCTGTACGTAAGTGACATGATACAAATGTATAATTATTTTTACATACTCTGTACGTTAGTGACATGACATAATTATGTTTTAATCCCCTGTACGTTAGTGACGTGACATAATTATTTTTACTTACCCTGTACGTTAGTGACATGATATATTTTTTTGTATATACCCTGTACGTTAGTAACATGATACAAATGTATAATTATTTTTATATACCCTTTACGTTAGTGACTTGATATTATTATTTTTACATACCCTTTACGTTAGTGATATTGTATAATTATTTGTACATACCCTGAACATTAGGGACACGATACAAATGTAAAATTATTTGTATATACCCAGTACATTAAGAACAAAATACAAATGTATAATCATTTTTATATAATATTTACGCTGGTGACATGATATAATAATTGTATATACCCTGTACGTTAGTGACATGTTTCAATTATTTTTATATACCCTGTACGTTAGTGACATGATATAATATTTTATATACCCTGTAGGTTAATGAAATGATATAGCTATTTTTATATACCCTGTACGTTAGTGACATGATATAATTATTTTTATATACCCTATACGTTAGTGACATGATACAAATGTATAATTATTTTTTATATACCCTATACGTTAGTGACATGATATAATTATTGTTACATAATCAGTACATTTGTGACATGATATAATTATTTGTTAATACCTTGTACGTTAGTGACATGACATAATTATTTTTACTTACCCTATACGTTAGTGACATGATCTAATTATTTTTACATAACCTGTACGTTAGTGACATGACATAATTATTTTTACTTACCCTATACGTTAGTGACATGATGTAATTATTTGTTAATACCTTGTACGTTAGTGACATGACATAATTATTTTTACATACCCTGTACGTTAGTGACATGACATAATTATTTTTACATACCCTATACGTTAGTGACATGATATAATTATTTTTACATAGCCAGTACATTTGTGACATGATATAATTATTTTTACATACCCTGTACGTAAATGAAAAGATATAATTATTTTTTACATATCCTGTACATTAGAGACATTATATAATTATTGTATACACCCTGTACGTTAGTGACAGGATATAATTATTTTTAAATACCTTGTACGTTAGTGCCATGATATAATTATTTTATTTTCCCTATACGTTAGTGACATGATACAATTATTTGTACATACCCCGTACGTTAGTGACATGATACAAATGTATAATTATTTGTACATACCCTGTACGTTAGTGACATGATACAATTATTTGTATATACCCTGTACGTTAGTGACATGATATAATTTTGTATATACCCTGTACGTTAGTGACATGATATAATTATTTTTACAAACCCTGTACGTCAGTGACATGATATAGTTTTTTTGTACATACCCTGTACGTTAGTGACATGATATAATATTTTATATACCCTGTACGTTAGTGACATGTTATAATTATTTTATATACCCTGTACGTTATTGACATGATATAATTATTTTATATTCCCTGTACGTTAGTGACATGATATAATTATTGTATATACCCTGTACGTTAGTGACAATGCTACAATTATTTTTATATACCCTGTACGTTAGTGACATGATACAATTTTTTTATACNAATTATTTTTATATACCCTGTACGTTAGTGACATGATACAATTATGTTTATATACCCTGTACGTTC
>NW_018407247.1:218075-218725 GCF_002113885.1 Mizuhopecten yessoensis | reverse complement strand
TACGTTAGTGACATGATACAATCATTTTTATATACCCTGTACTTTCGGGACATGATACAAATGTATAATTATTTTTCATACCCTGTACGTTAGTGACATGATATAATTATTTTTATATAAACTGTACGTGAGTGACATGGTACAAATGTATAATTATTTTTATATACCATGCATGTTAGTGACATGACATAATTATTTTTATATACCCTGTACGTTAGTGACATGATACAAAAAATTTTAAACATCCTGTACGTTAGTGACGTGATACAAATGTATAATTATTTTATATACCACGCACATTAGTGACATGATATAATTATTTTTACATAACCTGTACGTTAGTGACATGATAAAATTATTTTTATATAATATGTACGCTGGTGACATGATATAATCATTGTATATACCCTGTACGTTAGTGACATGATATAATTATTTTTATATAACCTGTACGTTAGTGACATGATAGAATTATTTTTATATAATATGTACGCTGGTGACATGATATAATCATTGTATATACCCTGTACGTTAGTGACAATGCTACAATTATTTTTATATACCCTGTACGTTAGTGACATGATACAATCATTTTTATATACCCTGTACGTAAGGGACATGATACAAATGTATAATTATTTTTATATAAT
>NW_018407247.1:212993-217305 GCF_002113885.1 Mizuhopecten yessoensis | reverse complement strand
TACATACCCTCTACGTTAGTGACGTGATATTATTATTTTTATATAACCTTTATGTTAGTGACATGATATTATTATTTTTACATACACTTTACTTTAGTGACATTATATAATTATTTTTACATACCCTGTACGTTAGTGACATGATATAATTGTTTTTTATATCCTGTACGTTAGTGACATGATACAAATGTATAATTATTTTATATACCCTATACGTTAGTGACTTGATATTATTATTTTTACATACCCTCTTCGTTAGTGATATTGTATAATTATTTGTACATACCCTGAACATTACGGACATGATACAAATGTAAATTATTTTTATATTCCCTGTACGTTAAGAACATGATACAAATGTATAATTATTTTTATAGAATATGTAGGCTGGTGAAATGATATAATAATTGTATATACCCTGTATGTTAGTGACATGTTACAATTATTTTCATATACCCTGTACGTTAGTGACATGAAATCATATTTTATATATATGTAGCCTGTACGTTAGTGACATTATATACTTATTTTATATACCCTGTACGTTAATGAAATGATATATCTATTTTTATATACCCTGTACGTTAGTGACATGATATAATTATTTTTACAAACCCTGTACGTTAATGAAAATATATAAAAAAATAAAAAAAAATACATACCCTGTACGTTAGTGACATGATAAAATTATTTTTATATAACCTGTACGTGAGTGACATGATATAATTATTTTTTATACCCTGTACGATAGTGACATATTACAATTATTTGTATATACCCTGTACGTTAGTGACATGATAAAATTATTTTTATATACTCTGTACATGTACGTTAGTGACATGATATATTTATTTGTATATACCCTGTACGTTAGTGACATGATATAATTATTTGTTATACCCTGTACGATAGTGACATGATACAAATGTATAATTATTTTTATATGATATGTACGCTGGTGACATGATATAATTATTGTATATAACTTGTACGTTAGTGACAATGATACAATTATTTGTATATACCATGTACGTAAGTGACATGATATAATATGTTTATATACCCTGTAAGTTAATGACATGATACAAATGTATAAAAAAAAATTATATGATATTTACGCTGGTGACATGGTATAATTATTGTATATAACCTGTACGTTAGTGACAATGATACAATTATTTGTATATACCCTGTACGTTAGGGACATGATACAAATGAATAATTATTTTATATACTCTGTTCATGTACGTTAGTGACAGGATATAATTATTTTTACATACCTTGTACGTTATAGACATGATATAATATTATATACATGTACCCTGACATTAGTGACATTAAATACTTATTTTATATACCCTGTACGTTAGTGAAATTATATAGTTATTTTTATATACCATGTACGCTGGTGACATGATATAATTATTGTATATAACCTGTACGTTAGTGACAATGATACAATTATTTGTATATACCCTGTACGTAAGTGACATGATATAATATTTGTATATACCCTGTACGTTAGGGACATGATACAATTATTTGTATATGCCCTGTACGTAAGGGACATGATACAAATGTATAATTATTTGATATACTCTGTACATGAACGTTTGTGACAGGATATAATTACTTTTAAATACCTTGTACGTTAGTGACATGATATAATATTTTATATACATGTACCCTGTACATTAGTGACATTAAATACATATTTTATATACCCTGTACGTTAGTAAAATGATATAGTTATTTTTATATACCCTGTACGTTAGTGACATGATATAATTATTTTTAAATACTTTGTACGTTAGTGACATGATATAATTATTTTTACATACCCTGTACGTTAATGAAAAGATATAATTATTTTTTACATACCCTATACATTAGAGACATTATATAATTATTGTATATACCCTGTACGTTAGTGACATGATATAATTATTTCATAAACACTGTACGTTAGTGACATGATATAATTATTTTATTTTCCCTTTACGTTAGTGACATGATACAATTATTTGTACATACCCCTTACGTTAGTGACATGATACAAATGTATAATTATTTTTACATACTCTGTACGTTAGTGACATGATACAATTATTTGTACATACCTCTTACGTTAGTGACATGATACAAATGTATAATTATTTTTACATACTCTGTACGTTAGTGACATGATACAATTATTTGTATATACCCTGTACGTTAGTGACATGATATAATTTTGTTTATACCCTGTACGTTAGTGACATGATATAATTATTTTATATTCCCTGTGCCTTAGTGACATGATATAATTATTTGTACATACCCTGTATGTTAGTGACATGATATAGTTTTTTGTATATACCCTGTACGTTAGTGACATGTTATAATTATTTTATATACCCTGTACGTTAGTGACATGATACAATTATTTATATGTACCCTGTACGCTAGTGACATGATACAAATTTTTTTATACATCTTGTACGTTAGTGACATGATACAAATGTATAATTATTTTATATACCCTGTACCTTAGTGAAATGACATAATTATTTTTGATATTCCCTGTACGTTAATGACATGATATAATTATTTTTATACCCTGTACGTTAGTGACATGATATTTTTTTGTACATACCCTTTACGTTAGTGACATCATTTAATTGTTATTTTTACATACCCTCTACGTTAGTGACGTGATATTATTATTTTTATATACCCTTTATATTAGTGACATGATATTATTATTTTTACATACCCTTTACTTTAGTGATATTGTATAATTATTTGTACATACGCTGTATGTTAGGGACATGATACAAATGTATAATTATTCCCATATACCCCGTACGTTAGTGACATGATATGATTATTTTTACATACCCTATACGTTAGTGATATTGTATAATTATTTGTACATACCCTGTAAGTCAGGGATCTGATACGAATGTTTAATTATTTGAATATACCCCATACGTTAGTGAAATGATATAATTATTTTTGATATTCCTTGTACGTTAATGACATGATATAATTATTTTTATACCCTGTACGTTAGTGACATGATATTTTTTTTTACATACCCTTTACGTTAGTGACATGATATTTTTTTTTATATACCCTCTACGTTAGTGACGTGATATTATTATTTTTATATACCCTGTACATTAGTGACATTATATAATTATTTTTACATACCCTGTACGTTAGTGACATAATTTAATTATTTTGTATACACTAAACATTAGTGACATGATATACTTATTGTATATACTCTGGACTTTATTGACATGAAACAAATTTGTTTTACCCTGTACGTTAGTGACATGATATCGTTATCGTTTTTACCCTCTACGTTAGTGACATTGTATAAGTATTTGTGTATACTGTGTACGTTAGTGACATGATATAATTTTTTGTACATACCCTGTACGTTAGTGACATGACACAAATGTATAATTAGTTTTACATACCCTGTACGTTAGTGACATGATACACATGTATAATTATTGTTACATACCCTGTGCGTTAGTGACAAAATATTTATTTTGTATATACTCTGTATGTTAGTGACATGATATAATTACATTATATACCCTGTACGTTAGTGAAATGATATAATTATTTTTATATACCCTTTACGTTTGTGACATGATATAATTATTTGTATATACTCTGTACGTTAGGGACAGGATGTAATTATATTCAAATACCCTGTACGTTTGTGACATGATATAATTATTTTATATACCCTGTACGTTTGTGACATGATATAATTATTTGTACATACCCTGAACGTTAGTAACACGATACAAATGTATAATTATTTTTCCATACCATGTACCATACTGACATTATTTAATTATTTGTATATACCCCTTACGTTAGTGACATGATATAAAAGAAAAAAAAGAAAGAAAAAAACTGTGCGTAAGTGACGTGATATTATTATTTATATATATATATATACCCTGTACATTAGTGAAATGACATAATTATTTTTTACATACCCTGTACGTTAGTGACATGATACAAATTTTTTTATACATCCTGTACGTTAGTGACGTGATACAAATGTATAATTATTTTATATACCATGCACATTAGTGACATGCTATAATTATTTTTACATAACCTGTACGTTAGTGACATGATAAAATTATTTTTATATAATATGTACGCTGGTGACATGATATAATTATTGTATATACCCTGTACGTTAGTGACATGATATAATTATTTTTATATAACCTGTACGTTAGTGACATGATAAAATTATTTTTATATAATATGTACGCTGGTGACATGATATAAT
>NW_018407247.1:160676-200176 GCF_002113885.1 Mizuhopecten yessoensis | reverse complement strand
GTCATTCCTTTTCTCTTCATAATGTCATTCCTTTTCTCTCCGTGATGTCATTCCTTTTCTCTCCATGCTGTCATTCCACTTCTCTCCGTGACGTCATTCCTTTTCTCTCCATGCTGTCATTCCACTTCTCTCCGTGATGTCATTCCTTTTCTCTCCATGCTGTCATTCCACTTCTCTCCGTGACGTCATTCCTTTTCTCTTCATGATATCTTTCCTTTTCTCCCCGTGACGTCATTCCTTTTCTTTCCATGAAGTCACTTCTTTTCTCTCCGTGATGCCATCACCTGTGGTACTGTCTACTAAACAACTCTGTACATCACTGTGGCTGTGTTTGTTTCTCGGTTGTGGAAGTTTGAGACATATATTACTTGTAATAACATACTTGTGATTTTTTTTATACGGAGTCCCAACAGCAACTCATTTAACACGGCATCATCTACCTGAAGATAATACATTTTGTATTTATGTGGTTCTCATCTACACCATTGTATAAAGCTGCACAGTGCATCCAAGTGATACATCACATGTTACTGTGTCGGAGCGATAGCTGTATGTCTGATACATAGTATCGAACAACCTCGCTAAACAGCTCGGAAACCATAATGTTCATAAAAGTATTGTTATTTCATGCATGTTGGTTGGTACATGTAGATTTTGTTGTATACAATGGTAGTTGGATGCCGACAATGTTTCTCCTGTCCTACACCCTCTCCCCCTACCTCTCCTTTGTGGATTGGCCTTGGTGAAAACCTCAATCATTCTCGACACACCGATAGAATACTAGGGTGTGTGTTTATTTTCCGATATAATGTAAAGTGAAGGTTATGTCTGGCGATGTTGATATGGGAGTACGTTACGTACATAGACCAGTTTTCCTACAGAAACAGACCCAACAAGACCGTATGTAATGCACACAGTAACAAAGATATCCAATATTTACCATATTTACTGTACGGGGTGTTTAAATATCTCCATAGTTAAAAATCACATTCTAAATAATGCAGTCATTTGAAATTCCGCAAAAAAGATCTTATATAATGTATAAATCTCTTTTCTGGATATCAAGCAAACTGAAATTACTAATAGGCAATTCAAACATATGGCTGGCAAAACTGAACATGCTCGTGTAGAATGGCGACTGCACTATCAGAAGTCGAAGACATTTCCCTGAGATGTAAATACAAGGACTACAAATACTGTACTCAATAAACAGTATCAAGCATCGCGTATGTAAATCAGAAAACATTTTAATTAAACCATTACAGAACACGTCAACGCTATTAAGATTAAAACGCGAATCAGGAGAATCAAGGCGAGGCGCAGACGCCCTGACCCAATCACCGCGTCTTTGGATGATCAACCAATAACGTCAGGCGGTCAGTCAACGATATTCTATAATTAGTTGCGATGTCCATTGATCTTCCGCGAGGTAACCGGGCGACAGGTCAAAAAAAGATCACGAGACGGCAAGTTGAAACGTATAACGGCAAAAGAAAAGGCTTAATTATATCATATAGGGCAACAGAAAGGTCTAATTCAACATGGCAAGAAAACAGTAGAGCTTAATTCAACATGCAAAGTAAAAAAGGTTTCATTCAATTCTAAAGCAACATGAAGACTTAATTTAACATGTATATGCAGGAAAACCATAGCACCGCGTTATTACTTGTAGTTCAGTAATGCTGTCGCAATGTCTTTAGGAACTAGACTGGGTCGATCGCCGGCGACCAGTTAGCTCATTGGTAAGACCGTCCGTCCAGAGTTCGGAGCATCCCTGGTTCGAACACCGGTCTGGCCGTGTATTTTTCCCCATAGTAATCAATTAAAATGTTGCCATCAGCACTACTGGTACGGTTCAAGTTTCAAGTTTTTTATTTACCAAATGCAATACAGCATATAGGTTAAACAGTTACATCACACATGGTTCATAATAAAGTACAATATACAAGATGGCGGAGGATAAGTCATGGTTCACATTTAACATGTAGATTTTTACTGACCCACAAGGGGTTTTCTGTTGGCAGTTGCATGCAATAAATATTTACCAAGTTTACTTCAAGTTTTGTCATTTTTACATGAAAATAATTCAATCAATTTATAGACACTAGGATGTCGATAACTATATTGTTTTAAATATGTATTTCTTAACTCAGAATAAGCTGGACAAAGTAGTATAAAATGCATCTCATCTTCTATATCAATTTTGTTACAGACAGTACATATTCTTTGGCCTCTTGGGACGGCATTGTAACGTCCCGACTCAATGTTAAGACAGTGTGCTTGCATGCGACATTTACTCAATGATTGTTTGATACTAGAGGTTAAGGGCTTTGTTAAGTAAAAATGAATTTGAAAATTATCAACAAGATGTTTATATAAGTCACATTTTGAAGATATATCAAATGCACTACGTAATTCTTGAATGAATATATCATGCAAGAAGAGAATACAATTCCCAAAACTGCATTTCATTTTGTACATTTTGAGCAATCCAAAAATGGTTAAAACCAATTCTACATAAATCGTTTTTAACTTGATAAATCCAGTTTAATTTACAATTTAGCTTTCTAATGTTGTCACATTGTTTTTGACAATAACCTGTTAAAATGTTGCCACCAACACTACTGGTACAGTAATGATGTCACGTTGTTTTTGACAATAACCTGTTAAAATGTTGCCATGAGCACTACTGGTACAGTTATTCTCTCGCGTTGATTTTTACAGTAACATGTACAAATGTTGCCATCAACACTGCTGGTACGGTAATGATGTCACGTTGTTTTTGACAGGGACCTGTTAGAATGTTGCCATTAACACTACTGGTACAGTAATGATGTCACGGTGTTTCTGACAATAACCTGTTAAAATGTTGCCATGAGCACTACTGGTACAGTAATGATGTCGCGTTGTTTCTGACAATAACCTGTTAAAATGTTGCCATCAACACTGCTGGTACGGTAATGACGTCACGTTGTTTCTGACAGTGACCTGTTAGGATGTTGCCATCAACACTACTGGTACAGTAATGATTTCGCGTTGTTTCTGACAGTGACCTGTTATAATGTTGCCATCGACACTGCTGGTACGTTAATGATGTCGCGTTGTTTCTGACAATAACCTGTTAAAATGTTGCCATGAGCACTACTGGTACAGTTATTCTCTCGCGTTGATTTTTACAGTAACATGTACAAATGTTGCAATCAACACTGCTGGTACGGTAATGATGTCACGTTGTATTTGACAGTGACCTGTTAGAATGTTGCCATTAACACTACTGGTACAGTAATGATGTCACGTTGTTTCTTACAGTGACCTGTTATAATGTTGCCATCAACACTGCTGGTACGTTAATGATGTCGCGTTGTTTCTGACAATAACCTGTTAAAATGTTGCCATCAACACTGCTGGTACGGTAATGACGTCACGTTGTTTCTGACAGTGACCTGTTAGGATGTTGCCATTAACACTACTGGTACAGTAATGATGTCGCGTTGTTTCTGACAATAACCTGTTATAATGTTGCCATCAACACTACTGGTACAGTAATGATGTCGCGGTGTTTCTGACAATAACCTGTTAAAATGTTGCCATCAACACTGCTGGTACGGTAATGATGTCACGTTGTTTTTGACAGGGACCTGTTAGAATGTTGCCATTAACACTACTGGTACAGTAATGATGTCACGTTGTTTCTTACAGTGACCTGTTATAATGTTGCCATCAACACTATTGGTACAATAATGATGTCACGTTGTTTCTGACAGTGACCTGTTAGAATGTTGCCATCAACACTACTGGTACAGTAATGATTTCGCGTTGTTTCTGACAGTGACCTGTTATAATGTTGCCATCAACACTGCTGGTACGTTAATGATGTCGCGTTGTTTCTAACAATAACCTGTTAAAATGTTGCCATCAACACTACTGGTACGGTAATGATGTCACGTTGTTTCTGACAGTGACCTGTTATAATGTTGCCATCAACACTGCTGGTACGTTAATGATGTCGCGTTGTTTCTGACAGTGACCTGTTAAAATGTTGCCATCAACACTACTGGTACAGTAATGATTTCGCGTTGTTTCTGACAGTGACCTGTTATAATGTTGCCATCAACCCTACTGGTACAGTAATGATGTCGCGTTGTTTCTGACAGTGACCTGTTAGGATGTTGCCATCAACACTACTGGTACAGTAATGATGTCTCGTTGTTTCTGACAATAACCTGTTATAATGTTGCCATAAACACTACTGGTACAGTAATGATGTCACGTTGTTTCTGACAGTGACCTGTTATAATGTTGCCATCAACACTGCTGGTACGGTAATGATGTCACGTTGTATTTGACAGTGACCTGTTAAAAAGTTGCCACCAACACTGCTGGTACGTTAATGATGTCGCGTTGTTTCTGACAGTGACCTGTTATAATGTTGCCGTCAACACTACTGGTACAGTAATGATGTCGCGTTGTTTCTAACAGTGACCTGTTAGGATGTTGCCATCAACACTACTGGTACAGTAATGATGTCACGTTGTTTCTGACAATAACCTGTTAAAATGTTGCCATGAGCACTACTGGTACAGTAATGATGTCGCGTTGTTTCTGACAGTGACCTGTTAGGATGTTGCCATCAACACTACTGGTACAGTAATGATGTCACGTTGTTTCTGACAGTAAGCTGTTAAAATGTTGCCAACAACACTACTGGTACAGTAATGCTGTCGCGATCATTTCTTATACTGACTTGTATCAAATCTTGTCAAAAGTACCATTGTACTTTCGAGTGAGTGATGTCTTGTTTATCCGTACGCATACTTAAGCATTGTTTCTGGATATACTGCTCCGTGCAATTTGGCGGGAATCAGAAGTATGAGACCATAAGCCTCCAGACGAATCACACACTATTAGCGTCATCTAGCCTTTAATCCATCATGGCTGGTTTAGACCGCGGGGTCCATATTAACAATGGAAATGAGCCATTGTGGATCTATATATGATCTTATTAGTACTCTATTTATATTGTAATGAGGTGGCCGTTTGCTGTTTATATGTTTATGTATACATTCTTATCTCCTACCGTCACTGTATCAACAATGTGCGACTGGTTATATGTTTGTCCCATTGTGGCAATGTTTGTATTGACCATCTTGTTAATCACCAAGTTATTGCCGGCGCTCTATACCATTTAAGGTTGCTCCCTATCCCTCCTCCCGAACTTCAGTGCGTTTTTTCCATGTAACATCTATGTATATTGTAACTCGAAGTGTCCGGTGTGGTTCCTTCCACTCTCAGATCTAATGTCTTACTAATGGATAACCAATCATAACAAAAGACCGATCGTTGCACCGAACAAATCGTAACAGGGGGATCACCCGTTATATCGGGTTACATAGGACTAACGTATCATCAGTACCAGTCCGAATCCGTCACACTGGGCAGTTTGTAACAGCGGGCCAATCATAAAACGAGACCAATTATAACACTGGACCAATCATAACACGAGACCACTTGTAACACCCGGCCAATCATAACACGAGACCAATTATAACACTGGACCAATCATAACACGAGACCATTTGTAACACCGGGCCAATCATAACACGAGAACAATTGTAACACTGAACCAATCGTAACACCGGACACAACGAAACACCAGACCAATGGTTATCCTGGTCGCAGTGTTATATCTGACCTGTGAGAACACAGAACATTATAATTAACTGTTTGTAACACTAGCCACCATATACGCATTTCGCAATTAGACTTGACATATTCTTTATTTAAGCGTTTGTGTCACTTTTGGTCACTTCAGTTCATCTGTCTCACGTACACGTTTGAAATGTACTAATCTTCACTTTTTACGAGAGAGCAATATATCTTAGAACGTACGTGATTCGTTTACTGTTAGACACATTTCATGTGACTTAAGCTTTTGCCAAGAATAAAAAAAAATTGTTTTCTGGATTACTCTTTGTTGATTTTTAACCTCGTTTCATTTCAAGAAAATATTTTGTTCTGAGGACGAAAAAGATGTACATGTATATGGAAATTTAAATACATTTTTTATCAAGACTACTTAATTTGAACGAAACAATCAACAAAACATATCTCTTTGGAACATTTCTGGATGTCTGTAGCTGGCTTGCGGAACATTTCTGATTTCTCTAGCTGGCTTGAGGAACATTTCTGGATGTCTCTAGCTGGCTTGTGGAACATTTCTGGATGTCTCTAGCTGGCTTGTGGAACATTTCTGGGTGTCTCTAGCTGGCTTGAAGTTAATATCATTGAACTTAATTCAAAGACTAGCCCTTCCTTATCATGGTAGAATAGTATGCAGTCCTATTTGCAGGGAATTCGTTTCTATAAGATACTCTCTGCTTCCTGTTGTGTGAGTTGTTGGCAGCTTTTAGTACTACAATACTTTTTGTATCAAAGCTACATATCATGCGTCATAAAGGTAAATGATTCGGAAATGAGGAGATTGCTTACATCATTTCAAAAAAGTATACAGATTCAAACCTGCTAACATGTTACCTATAGATAAGGGGTTCTAGCCGGCCGAGGATGCATCATTGGCCAGGATACCGTTGGTTAAGATGTGATTATCTCCTTTACGGAGGATGAACACTTAGAGGAAACTATAATACTGTGGGTTTCCATCAAAAGGGAAGTGATATGATCTGCTGGATATGTTCCTTAATTGACCCAGTAAACTAATATCATCCTCATTTGCAAGAAAATACGATTTTTTTGTTGTTGATGTTACCATAGTAACAAATCAATAAAGCGATTAGAGCTAGTGGGCGATATCTATTTTACCTGTAATAGCCACAAGGTGGAGACATCTGCCGGAAATCAGAGTACAGCTATCGGTTTTGTTACTAATGACGAGTATTCCGTTTTACTTGATTTCTGCATCAACATTTTTTTTTATAAAACTGTCTTTTAATTTGTATCTATGGTAACCGTTCATCATTCTATTCAATATTACAAGTTGAATTTTCTTTGGGGAATCTGACTCAATAAAATAAAACGTTCATTCTGGTACCATATTTTCATCTCTATTTCCTAAAGATAAAACAGTCGGGAAATCAAATTGAATGGAGGAGAACGCAAATCTTATTCCAAGCTGTTCCGTGTAGTGTGTCTATAAGGAGCTCACATGTGGTTTCCGGTGAAATGGATTAGTGTTTGCTATGGTTACCATGGTAAATTATTTCCAAGCATCCCATTAACAGCTTCATATATGTCATTAATAAAGGTCAGTACTCATCAGGCAAATGGAAACAAAACATGTTTACGGGGTATAATAAACCACAATCAATAATGGTAAACGACCTAGTGCTTCAGGGTACAGTACTGATACATCTAACGGTTAAAAAGTCGGTATATAGATAAATGTAAGCAGTGACGGTTGTACAACCAGATATATAGTACTATATCTATAGTCGATGTGATATAGGGAAACATGTGCAATAACTGTTATCGGTATACAGTAAATAGAGAATAATACATGTCTTTTTCCATATCACACCCAGTATCACCCCGAGACTGCAATATCAGCCTAAGGGCCGAAGGCCCGCGGGCTGATATTGGTCGATGGTTGATACTGAGTGTGATATGGAAAAAGGCGTGTTTTATTCTGTTTATTACATACTTACTAATAAAAACTACTATCTTATGATTTATTTTAATTTTTGAAATATTGAAAAACGATTTTTTTTCCGAATGGGGTGTAATATGGGTTTTGCGGGCTGATATGGGTTTTGGGGTGTGATACGGCGGGGGCTGATACGGGTTTTGGGGTGTGATACGGCGAGGGCTGATATGGGTTAGAGCAATTGTGTCGTATCGCATATACAAAAAACCCGTATTTATTAGTAAGTATGTAATAAAACCTCGTTATACTGCCACCATTCGTCCAGCGAAATGTTGGCGTTATTACGGGTTTTGGCGATAAATTGTGGAAAACATGCTAACAGATTCTTAAGAAAGGGAGAAAAGGGACCGTTGGCGGTAGGTGAGGTGGCAGAAGAAACGAAGGGCATTATATGGAGGTTTTACTGTATATATAAACGAGGGGCATTATATAGAGGTTTTACTGTATATATAAACGAGGGGCATTATATGGAGGTTTTACTTTATATATAAACGAGGGGCGTGATATTGAGGTTTTACTGTATATATAAACGAGGGGCAGTATATTGAGGTTTGACTGTATATATATTTATAAACGAGGGGCATTATATGGAGGTATTACTGTTTATATATGTATAAAAGAGGGGCATTATATGGAGGTTTTACTGTTTATATAAACGAGGGGTGTGATATAGAGGTTTTACTGTTTATATAAACGGCGGGGTGATATAGAGGTTTTACTGTATATATAAACGAGGGGCATTATATGAAGGTTTTACTATATATATATACATAAGTAAAAACAAGGGGCATTACATGGAGGTTTTACTGTATATATATATATAAACGAGGGGCATTATATGGAAGTTTTGCTGTTTATATATGTATAAATGAGGGGCATTATATGGAGGTTTTACTGTATACATAAACGAGGGGCATTATATGGAGAGTTACTGTATATATATATAAACGAGGGGCATTATATGGAGGTTTTACTGTATATATAAACGAGGGGCATTACATGGAGGTTTTACTGTTTATATATGTATAAATGAGGGGCATTATATGGAGGTTTTACTGTATATATAAACTAGGGGCATTATATGGAGGTTTTACTGTGTATATATGTATTAACGAGGGGCATGATGTGGAGGTTTTACTGTTTATATATGTTTAAATGAGGGGCATTATATGGATGTTTTACTGTATATATAAACGAGGGACATTATATGGAGGTTTTACTGTATATATAAACGAGGGGCATTATATGGAGGTTTTACTGTATACATAAACGAGGGGCATTACATGGAGGTTTTACTGTATATGTAAACGACGGGCATTATATGGAGGTTTTACTGTATATATAAATGAGGGGCATTACATGGAGGTTTTACTGTTTATATATGTATACATGAGGGGCATTATATGGATGTTTTATTGTACATATATAGAGGTTTGACTGTATATATAAACGAGGGGCATTATATGGAAGTTTTACTGTATATATAAAAGACGGGCATTATATGGAGGTTTTACTGTATATGTAAACGACGGGCATTATATGGAGGTTTTACTGTATATATAAATGAGGGGCATTACATGGAGGTTTTACTGTTTATATATGTATACATGAGGGGCATTATATGGATGTTTTATTGTACATATATAGAGGTTTGACTGTATATATAAACGAGGGGCATTATATGGAAGTTTTACTGTATATATAAACTAGGGGCATTATATGGAGGTTTTACTGTATATATGTATATATATAAATGAGGGGCATTATATGGAAGTTTTACTGTATATATAAACGATGGGCATTATATGGAGGTTTTACTGTATATATATAGAGGGGCATTATATGGAGGTTTTACTGTATATATAAATGATGGGCATTCTATGGAGGTTTTACTGTATATATAAACGAGGGGCATTATATGGAGGTTTTACTGTATATATAAAAGACGGGCATTATATGGAGGTTTTACTGTATATGTAAATGAGGGGCATTATATGGAGGTTTTACTGTATATATAAACGACGGGCATTATATGGAGGGTTTACTGTATATGTAAACGAGGGGCATTATATGGAAGTTTTACTGTTTATATATGTATTAACGAGGGGCATGATATGGAGGTTTTACTGTATATATATAGAGGTTTTACTGTAGATAACTGTAAACAACAATGATTATATAAATCATGATATAAACACTAAACGATAGTGGCTATACAATCTTGAATAGGGAACTATAAACAATAATTGTTATACAGTGTTTATCACTAAATGGAAATCGCACTTTTACCTCGATATGTGTTTTTCATGTAGATGGTCTGTCCATTCCCCTGCGAAATTCTTCATTTTAATCATAACTGTCACTTTATTGGTTCGACAAACTTGACATGTTTTTAAAATACACTTTGTTTCAAAATATGGTGTATTATAAACAGTAGAATATCAAAAGAACATCGGAGGGGATACTTTATCATTGGTGACCATCATATTAGTCTGTGACGGCGGACCTCCTGGAACTCGCGCAACTAAACCAATCTGATAAGTTACTTATAATTTAAGTAAGTAACATAAGTGTATGAAGTTCAACACCAGTGACAACTGTCTAGGTACATAAAAGTATAAACTGGCAAATGCTACAAAAGGTTCAACTGAGAAGGTTTAAAGGCATTTTACTGAGCGACAAGCTTCAAATCTTTACAACCGGAAGTTTACAAGAGAGACCAGTGAACCAGAACGGGAAACTCTCTTACATTATACTCCTATATAGATCCGCTCATAGAAAAATGTTAAACTTGACAAAATGTAAGTGAATTATAAATTTTAAAAACTAATTGATAAAAGAATACGTTACATTTTCCCTGTAATAGTTCTACTGGTGCATTGTAACAGTACAGCTTTGTGTGACGTCATAGATTGCCTATCTATTGATGACGTCATAGTAATCAAAAGGAGAGAAAAAAAATTAAGAAGTAGGTGTGATTTACGAAACATTGATGTTGTCAGGCTGTAAGACTTTTATGACTTCCATCTCTTAAGCCTCTCTTTGAACACGATTGGTTTCAGAAGGAAATGCATATAAAAAAAAATAGAAGAAGCTGTCACTGCATTTTGTAGCAATATTTTCACATTATTACAAATCAGCCGTCCTATTGCTGGATGCAGTTTCAATTTCTTCAAAATGTTTCCCTTTATGTGAGCTGTCATTGTACATTTAACAAATTTAAATATCCTTGTCATCGATTCCACATATCAATTCTTCAGAGAAACAATTTAAACCAGAAACGCACTTATAATCTTAGATAGGAATCACAAACGTACGAGACACTTAATGGTTGACCGATTTAGTCACGTGAGGCTTTCTAAACAACACGTGTCCTTTTCTAATCGTTATCTTCTGGTTTTAATCCAACAACATACCGCTGACAACCAGATCACAAATGAAATATACTTCAATTTCCATTTCACTGGGATTCGTTTGAATAAATATTAATGACGCCAACACGGAATGATATACCGAATAAAATCATTTGACGCAAAAACAGAATGTTAAGAAGGCAATGCTATTATGAAATATACAATACATAACTCATAGGTATCATATAGCATTACGACACAGATATAGAATTATCATTTCCCAATCGAAACAGCTGTGTGGTCGATGGCGCAGTGGATAACGCACTCGTATTTCACCAAGGCGGCCGGGGTTCGATTCCCCGATCGGACGTGAAAAGGTATGAGGTTAACGACCACGTGGGTTTTCTCCGAGTACTCCGGTTTCTTCCCACATTAAGACCGCATGCGTGTGCTCATATCCGGGAAAACAAGAGTGATTCATTTAAGTTATATAACTTGTATCATAATTGTTGTAAAATAAATCAAGTTTATATAAAACATCAGTGAACCTGTGAAGAGTGGGCGAGTTAGAACAAAAAGATCCTGTGTAAACTTAACGAGAAATTTCATCTCGTTGGTTAGATCTTTGCAAGTTAAAACGAGGCTTTGTCGCCGGATACACCCTTAAAATCCCATCGCAAGGGTCGAGGCTTCTCTGTCTGTATCGTACATTAGTGGTTATTAAAGTGCTTTGTTATCTAGGTTGTTATAGTAAGATCTGAAGCATTGAGTTTAATTATCAAATTAACGTTACAATTGCGTTTTATGATAAAAACAATTTCTTACGATAGTCTCAAAATTAAGTATTTTACAAGTTTGTTTTACAAATTGCAATTGAGGGTTTGGTGAGGGGGTTCTCAAGCTGATTCGTTGGTAATTTTATCAGAATTGGGGGTGGTTTTTTTTTAAATCAGAAGTCATTGTCTTCATTTACATGTATCTACAAAAACTCTTAGATTTTAACTCTATTATTTTATCTGTTTATTTATTTTGCAAATTGACAACCAGATTTCTATATAAGTGTCGTGATCCCTTGAGTGGGCTGCGTTTTTCTGCGGGCACTCCAGCTTTCCTTCACAACCAAAACATGGTACGTCCTTAAATGACCATAGCTGTTAATAGGACGTAAAAAAGAAATATACCAAACCAATTATTCTTTGATCATGTTGCGAGTACCGAGTGAGTCAGACTGAGGTCAATTAAAAAGGTCTACAATTTACCCTGTGTGTGTGTGTGGTCAAGCTGACCACTAGAGCATATCGACCTACGTTTTAAAGACATTCCTACCGGGTGAGCAAAGCTACAAAAAACGTGTCTTTGTGTAGTACAAACAGTACTGCGTGTTAAACCCTACAAGGCTATATATAATACAACAACTGTGCGAGGTTTTCCGGTAAGTGTCACATTAATCCTGACAACAGGACACGTAATGCTTGCCAATTGCTGTCTAGAAAGTTAAAGCACGTACGAACAGGGGAATTAGGTATTGTATGGCATCAGCCGTGTGTCAATCATTACCGAGAAGTACACATATTGGGTTAATGTGAAAACAAGCAGTTCCAGTTTCACATTTTTTTTCTGCGCATGCTCGGAAATATTTTCCATGAAATAGATCTGCCATATTTGTAGGTGTCAACAAGATTATACTTTTGTATTACATACAATGTATAGCGCCATTAAACAGATATATTTTGAGAGTCTTTTTCCGTTTCGTGTTGACCAGAAAGCCCGTTACTTCCGCTGTAAGATGGTATATGTACTTATGTATGTAACCAATTGGATTAAATACCGGCGTTACTATAAAAAAAAACTATTCAATTCTTATATTGATATTCCAAAAATAGAGTTATTGGTCAATTAATTGAAAACAAATCTCTGATTTATGTGCTCTGTGTGTACAATGTCAATAAAACGATATTGACGGAATAGCACTCAACCAATCTTAGTCACCTGAGGGATTGATACAAAGCTGTTCACACTGCTTTTGGCAGCAGGCTGTCAAGCGTCACATTAACCAATATAAAAATATATATAATGGTATCATCAAATCCCCTGACACCGTGTTTATTAGTGAGCCTCCAACACAATTGTAAAGCTAATTGATCCCTATATAGTACTTGTACATGTTTGGTACTTAAGATACATATACATGTATGGCACTTATATAGATTAAGTATAGAACATATATAGACCTTGTACTTGTTTGACACATTTATGGTATTTGCATATCTGTAAGTAAGATAAATTGTATGGGTTTAAGAAATTCCGAATTTAAAACTTCTCAAATAAATTCTTCTTCCATTATCCTTAGCGGTGTCGTTTTTTCCTTAACGGTGTTTTTTGTTTCCTTAGCGATGTCGTTGTTTCCTTAGCGGTGTCGTTGTTTCCGTAGCGGTGTCTTTGTTTTCTTGGTGGTGTCGTTGTTTCCTTAGCGGTGTATTTGTTTCCTTAGCGGTGTCGTTATTTCCTTAGTGGTGTCGTTGTTTCCTGAGCGGCGTCGTTGTTTCCTTAGCGATGTCGTTCTTTCCTTAGCGGTGTCTTTGTTTCCTTAGCGGTGTCGTTGTTTCCTTAGCGGTGTCGTTGTTTCCTTAACGGTGTCGTTGTTTCCTTAGCGATGTCTTTGTTTCCTTAGCGATGTCGTTGTTTCCTTAACGGTGTCGTTATTTCCTTAGCGATGTCGTTGTTTCCTTAGCGGTGTTGTTGTTTCCTTAGCGATGTCACTGTTTCCTTAGCGATGTCGTTGTTTCCTTAGCGTTGTCTTTGTTTCCTTAGCGGCGGCGTTGTTTCCTTAGAGGTGTCGTTGTTTCCTTAGCGATGTCGTTGTTTCCTTAGCGTTGTCTTTGTTTCCTTAGCGGTGGCGTTGTTTCCTTAGCGGTGTCGTTGATTCCTCACATGTAGCGATGTCTTTATTTCCTTAGCGGTCTCGTTGTTTCCTTAGCGGTCTCGTTGTTTCCTTAGCGATGTCGTTGTTTCCTGAAATGCGTCGTTGTTTCCTTAGCGATGTCGTTGTTTCCTTTGCGGTGTCCTTTTTTCCTTAGCGGTGTCGTTGTTTCCTTAGCGGCGTCGTTGTTTCCTTACATGAAGCGATGTCGTTGTTTCCTTTGCGGTGTCCTTTTTTCCTTAGCGATGTCGTTGTTTCCGTAGCGGTGTCGTTGTTTCCTTACATGAAGCGATGTCGTTGTTTCCTTACATGTAGCGATGTCCTTGTTTCCTTACATGTAGCGATGTCTTTATTTCCCTAGCGGTGTCGTTGTTTCCTTGGTGGAGTCGTTGTTTCCTTAGCGGTGTCGTTGTTTCCTTAGCGGCATCGTTGTTTCCTTAGCGGAGTCGTTGTTTCCTTAGCGGTGTCGTTCTTTCCTTAGCGGCATCGTTGTTTCCTTAGCGGTGTCGTTGTTTCCTTTGCGGTGTCGTTCTTTCCTTAGCGGCATCGTTGTTTCCTTAGCGGCGTCGTTGTTTCCTTAGCGGTGTCGTTGTTTCCTTAGCGGTGTCCTTTTTTCCTTAGCGATGTCGTTGTTTCCTTAGCTGTGTCCTTTTTTCCTTAGCGATTTCGTTGTTTCCTTAGCGATGTCGTTGTTTCCTTAGCGGTGTAGTTGTTTCCTTACATTTAGCGATGTCGTTGTTTCGTTAGCGGTGTCGTTGATTCCTTACATGTAGCGATGTCTTTATTTCTNTTTTTCCTTAGCGGTGTCGTTATTTCCTTAGCGGTGTCGTTGTTTCTTTAGCGGTGTCGTTGTTTCCGTAGCGGTGTCTTTGTTTCTTTAGTGGTGCCGTTGTTTCCTTTCCTTAGCGGAGTCGTTGTTTCCTGGGCGGTGTCGTTGTTTCCCTAGCGATGTCGTTGCTTCCTTAGCGGTGTCCTTTTTTCCTTAGCTATGTCGTTATTTCCTTAGCTGTCTCGTTGTTTCCTTAGCGATGTGGTTGTTTCCTTTGCGGTGTCCTTTTTTCCTTAGCGATGTCGTTGTTTACTTAGCGGTGTGTTGTTTCCTTAGCGGTCTCGTTGTTTCCTTAGCGATGTGGTTGTTTCCTTTGCGGTGTCGTTGTTTCCCTAGCGGCGTCGTTGTTTCCTGAACGGTGTCGTTGTTTCCTAAGCGGTGTCGTTGTTTCTTTAGTGGTGCCGTTGTTTCCTTTCCTTAGCGGAGTCGTTGTTTCCTGGGCGGTGTCGTTGTTTCCGTAGAGGTGTGTTGTTTCCTTAGCGGCGGCGTTGTTTCCTTAGATTATTCTTTGCGGTGTCGTTTTTTCCTTAGTGGTGTCTTGGTTTCCTTAGTGGTGCCGTTGTTTCCTTAACGATTTTGTTGTTTCCTTAGCGGTTTCTTTGTTTTCTGAGTGGCGTCGTTCTTTCCTTAGCGGCATCGTTGTTTCCTTAGCGATGTCGTTATTCCTTAGCGTTGTCTTTGTTTCCTTAGCTGTTTCGTTGTTTCCTTAGCGATGTCCTTGTTTCCTTAGTGGTGTCTTGGTTTCCTTAGCGGTGTCGTTATTTCCTTTGCGGTGTCGTTGTTTCCGTACATGTAGCGATGTCGTTGTTTTCCTTAGTGGTGTCGGTGTTTCCTAAGCGGTGTCGTTGTTTCTTTTGCGGTGTCGTTGTTTCCTTTGCGGTGTCGTTGTTTCTTTAGTGGTGTCGTTGTTTGCTTAGCGGTGTCGTTGTTTTCGTGGTGGTGTCGTTGTTTCCTAAGTGGTGTCGTTGTTTCTTTTGCGGTGTCGTTGTTGTCTTTTACGTAGCGATGTCGTTGTTTACTTAGCGGTGTGTTGTTTCCTTAGCGGTTTCGTTATTTCCTTAGCTGTCTCGTTGTTTCCTTAGCGATGTCTTTGTTTCCATAGCTGTTTCGTTGTTTCCTTAGCGTTGTCGTTGTTTTCTGAGCGGCGTCTTTGTTTCCTGAACGGAGTCGTTGTTTCCTTTGCGGTGTCCTTTTTTCCTTAGCGCCGTCGTTATTTCCTTAGCGGTGTCGTTCTTTCCTTAGCGGCATCGTTGTTTCCTTAGCGGAGGCGTGGTTTCCTTAGCGGGGGCGTTGTTTCCTTAGCGGGGTCGTTGTTTCCTTTGCGATGTCGTTGTTTCCCTAGCGGCGTCGTTGTTTTCTTTGTGGTGTCGTTGTTTCCCTAGCGATGTCGTTGTTTCCCTAGCGATGTCGTTGCTTCCTTAGCGATGTCGTTGTTTCGTTAGCGGTGTCGTTGATTCCTCACATGTAGCGATGTCTTTATTTCCTTAGCGGTCTCGTTGTTTCCTTAGCGGGGGCGTTGTTTCCTTAGCGGTTTCTTTGTTTTCTGAGTGGCGTCGTTGTTTTCTGAGCGGCGTCGTTGTTTCCTTAGTCGTTGTTTCCTTAGCTGTGTCGTTGTTTCCTTAGATTATTCTTTGCGGTGTCGTTTTTTCCTTAGTGGTGTCTTTGTTTCTTTAGTGGTGCCGTTGTTTCCTTAACGATTTTGTTGTTTCCTTAGCGATGTCACTGTTTCCTTAGCGATGTGGTTGTTTCCTTTGCGGTGTCCTTTTTTCCTTAGCGGTGTCGCTGTTTCCTTAGCGATGTTGTTGTTTCCTTAGTGATGTCGTTGTTTTCTTAGTGGTGTCGTTGTGTCCTTACATGTAGCGATGATGTTGTTTCCTTAGATGTAGCGATGTCTTTATTTCTTTAGCTGTGTCGTTATTTCCTTAGTGGTGTCGTTATTTCCTTTGCGGTGTCGTTGTTGTCTTTTACGTAGCGATGTCGTTGTTTACTTAGCGGTGTGTTGTTTCCTTAGCGGTGCTGTTGTTTGCTTTGCGATGTCACTGTTTCCTTAGCGATGTTGTTGTTTCCTTACATATAGCGATGTCTTTATTTCTTTAGCGGTGTCGCTGTTTCCTTAGTGCTGTCGTTGTTTCTTAACGGCGTCGTTGTTTCCTTAACGGTGTCGGTATTTCCTTAGCGATGTCGCTGTTTCCTTAGCGGTGTAGTTGTTTCCTTAGCGGTCTCGTTGTTTCCTTAGCGTTGTCGTTGTTTCCTTACATGGAGCGATGTTGTTGTTTCCTTAGCGGTCTCGTTGTTTCCTTAGCGTTGTCGTTGGTTCCTTAGCGGTGTCGTTTTTTCCTTAGTGGTGTCGGTGTTTCCTAAGCGGTGTCGTTGTTTCATTAGCGGTGTCGTTGTTTCGTTAACGGTGTCGTTGTTTCCTTCGCGGGGTCGTTGTTTCCTTTGCGGTGTCGTTGTTGTCTTTTACGTAGCGATGTCGTTGTTTCTTTAGTGGTGCCGTTGTTTCCTTAGCGGGGGCGTTGTTTCCTTAGCGGAGTCGTTGTTTCCTGGGCGGTGTCGTTGTTTCCGTACATGTAGCGATGTCGTTGTTTCCGTAGCGGTGTCTTTGTTTTCTTGGTGGTGTCGGTGTTTCCTAAGCGGTGTCGTTGTTTCATTAGCGGTGTCGTTGTTTCCCTAGCGATGTCGTTGTTTCCTTACATGTAGCGATGTTTTTATTTCCTTAGCGGTGTCGTTGTTTCCTTAGCGGCGTTGTTGTTTCCTTGGCGGAGTCGTTGTTTCCTTTGCGATGTCGTTGTTTCCTTAGCGGCGTCGTTCTTTCCCTAGCGATGTCGTTGTTTCCTTAGCGGTGTCCTTTTTTCCTTAGCGCCGTCGTTATTTCCTTAGCGGTGTCGTTGTTTCCTTAGCGATGTCGTTGTTTCCTTAGCGATGTCGTTGTTTCCTTACATGTAGCGATGTCATTGTTTCCTTAGCGGCGTCGTTGTTTCGTGGATTCAATAAAGACGTATCATATTGATTACACTCAACGTTATCAACTTGAGAATAACCATCCCGTGTATCGTGGGAAAATATGGTGACCATGTATTTGTATTTTTATCATTTGTGAAAAAGAGAAAAAGCATATGAGAGAATTCGATTATCAACCATTGATGGTGGTCAGGCTGTTCCATCTAATGCGATTAGTTATGTCGATAAACAACAACCAATCAATAACTTAACCATAACGCATGCGCAGACTATGTGCAGTTCCTCTTTCATGACCAAGAAATATTTACAATGAACATGTGGTAGTGCAACGGACCACACCATATCTTTCGGTTTTTCTGCATAAGCTCATTCTGTATGACCAAAGTGAGTTCGACCTTTTTTTCAAATTAGACCAGGGTTACCTTATTTGATTATCAATGTTGTGTTATTTACTACAGACAGTCACAAGATTCCCTTGTTCCTGATAGGTTTAAGGCAGTTCGTCGGAAGGGAGGAGGGGAAGTGAGGAATGTGTGACACGGAAACTAAACCAGGCCGACCATTATATAACATTTTTAAATGCAATTCGTTACAAATCAAACTTACAAAAACAGAAATAATAATGTTCACTTTCCTACAGAAATTTAATTAATCATTTTTCTCTCGTTCCTCCAACACGGTGTGACAGGTACGAGATTGGGAGGTTTGCAAACATTACATGTAGTACATATCAATGTATTTCTATAATAACAAAGTGTGCATGCTTAGATAAGAAAATATCCCAAACATTAAAACTTCATTGCTGATTTACACTGTCGTTTTTAATTGCGTAACTTCGGAATATAAAAATAGGGACACTGTGATACAGTTTCATGCTATAGTCTCATTTTCCAAAGCAGAACTGGCTCTGATCCAGAACGGCTGTAGATAGCACTAATGGCGTATACATAGTTCTTTTAGTACGGTATTGGTTTTCATGAACAGCTGTATTCCCCAGACCGATAGTACGTATCTGGGAACAAACACATCCAATTCTACCTATCACCAAATTATTTAGCACCAACATATACTTATATATTGTAGGTAGCTTTGTTACTTACGCTGCCTTCGTGGGCGAATATTTGGCAAACAATAAAACAGTTTTCTTTGAGATTAAAAGCCTAAACGAAAGCTAGCGTCGACGGCTATAGTTTATTGGGTTTTAATGCAATAACACATGTATACGTGTGTGTTTTAAGAGAATACAAGGCATATTGGAATGGACAGTTAAAACAAGTTTGAACATTGTTTACGCCGGATGACATAGCTCCATGTAAGGTCAGATGTACATTAAGCGGAGTGAAGTTACGTAATCTACCTGCTTTTGTCCAGGCTTGTGCGTAACAAGACACGAAATGCTTCGAATAAAACAGTGTAAGCACGTGGCGTATGTATTCAATGATTTAATGTACATGTACCACTGGGAACCGGAAATTGGTGCGGTACAGCTACATGGCCTCAGCCAACACCTCTTCAGTTTTCGACACAGGCGCTTTTCAGAGCTTACTATATATCAAACTTAGTAAACACACATTTTTAACATTTCGATAATTTGATAAAATCAAGAAATAAACAAAATGAAAAATTAGCTAGTAGTTGGTGTTTTTAGCTACACGTGTTATCTGTATTTTTTCAGTTTTATATTTAACTTTATTACTCGTAAAACAATGGAGGTATAACGGAAACTAAGTCAAATGTACAAACTTACATACAGTGTATAAAAAACAACTTACAAACACAATATATTATGAAAAAATTACAGATGCGATATTGACAAAACTTATAGATACAGTGATAGCCAAAGTTTACATATATACCACGTATACAAAACCTTAACGTACGAAATATATTACAAAACGTTCACGAAATAAAAGCATATTAAATTAACTGTCATTTACGTTGAGTGATAAAATAAATAAATAATCGGTTTGAATCTCATGGGACACCAAACTTTATCACACTATAGTGTTTAATTCATAAGTACAAATGCTGTCAAACAAATATCGACACACAATGATAAAAGTTAAACGCTACATGGGCTCGTGTAGATTGTATATAGGTACCACATGTAGATCAATACCAGCGCTATCAAAACGTAAAATTTCATTACAGCCGAGAAATAAATGAATTCCAAAGGTATAAAGATTGTAAAGACGGTTTATATCAATGTCATCTAGTCACACATCGTATACGTAAATGCCACACAGAACACGTAAATATTACCGACATTAAATTGGAGTTTAGACATGTTGCCTAGTTATGACATAGTGTCAGTCTTTTTTTATGGAACATTAAACAACTTGATCGATACCACTGAAGTAAATGGTATCACACGTGCATGAAAAATACACGGTATAATACATTTATTTTTCCTTCGTATAACATTGACGGTATAACATAACCACCAATGTGCTGTGAAGACACGGTATAACATAAACAGCAATGTGCTGTGTAGACACGGTATAACATAACCATTAATGTGTTGTGTGGATAATGTGCTATGTAGACACGGTATAACATAACCATTAATGTGTTGTGTGGACAATGTGCTGTGTAGACACGGTATAACATAACCAGCAATGTGCTGTGTAGACCCGGTATAACATAACCATTAATGTGTTGTGTGGATAATGTGCTATGTAGACACGGTATAACATAACCATTAATGTGCTGTGTAGACACGGTATAACATAACCATCAATGTGCTGTGTAGACACGGTATAACATAACCTTTAATGTGCTGTGTTGACACGGTATAACATAACCATTAATGTGCTGTGTAGACACCGTATAACATAACCATTAATGTGCTGTGTATACATGTTATAACATAACCATCAATGTGATGTGTAGACAATGTGCTGTGTAGACAATGTGCTGTGTAGACAACATAACCATTAATGAGCTGTGTAGACACGGTATAACATAACCATTAATGAGCTGTGTAGACACGGTATAACATAACCATCAATGAGCTGTGTAGACACGGTATAACATAACCATCAATGTGATGGGTAGACACAGTATAACATAACCATTAATGTGCTTTGTAGACAATGTGCTGTGTAGACACGGTACAACATAACCATCAATGTGCTGTGTAGACATGGTATAACATAACTATTAATGTGCTGTGTAGACAATGTGCTGTGTAGACACGGTATAATATAACCATCAATGTGCTGTGTAGACACATTATAACATAACCATCAATGTGCTGTGTAGACATGGTATAACATAACCATTAATGTGCTGTGTCGACACGGTATAACATAACCATTAAAATGCTGTGTAGACAATGTGCTTTGTAGACACGGTATACCATACCCATTAATGTGCTGTGTAGACATGGTATAACATAACTATTAATGTGCTGTGTAGACAATGTGCTGTGTAGACAACATAACCATTAATGAGCTGTGTAGACACGGTATAACATAACCATTACTGTGCTATGTAGACACGGTATAACATAACCATTACTGTGCTATGTAGACACGGTATAACATAACCATTACTGTGCTATGTAGACACGGTATAACATAACCATTACTGTGCTATGTAGACACGGTATAACATAACCATTACTGTGCTATGTAGACACGGTATAACATAACCATTACTGTGCTATGTAGACACGGTATAACATAACCATTACTGTGCTATGTAGACACGGTATAACATAACCATTACTGTGCTATGTAGACACGGTATAACATAACCATTAATGTGATGTGTAGACAATGTGCTGTGTAGACAATGTGCTGTGCAGACACGGTATAACATAACCATTAATGTGATGTGTAGACAATGTGCTGTGTAGACAATGTGCTGTGCAGATTAATGTGTTGTGTGGACAATGTGCTGTGTAGACACGGTATTATATAACCATTAATGTGCTGTGTAGACAATGTGCTGTGTAGACACGGTAAAACATAACCATTAATGTGCTTTATAGACACGGTATAACATAACCATTAATGTCCTATGTAGACACGGTATAACATAACCATCAATGTGATGGGTAGACACAGTATAACATAACCATTAATGTGCTTTGTAGACAATGTGCTGTGTAGACAAGGTATAACATAACCATTAATGTGCTGTGTAGACCCGGTATAACATAACCATTAATGTGCTGTGTCGACAATGTGCTGTGTAGACACGGTATAACATGACCATTAATGTGCGGTGTAGACATGGTAAAACAAGACACGGTATAACATAACCATCAATGTGATGTGTAGACAATGTGCTGTGTAGACAATGTGCTGTGCAGACACGGTATAACATAACCATTAATGTGATGTGTAGACAATGTGCTGTGTAGACAATGTGCTGTGCAGATTAATGTGTTGTGTGGACAATGTGCTGTGTAGACACGGTATAACATAACCATTAATGTGCGGTGTAGACATGGTAAAACATAACCATCAATGTGATGTGTAAACATGGTATAACATAACCATTAGTGTGCTGTGTAGACACGGTATAACATAACCATTAATGTGCTGTGTAGACATGGTATAACATAACTATTAATGTGCTGTGTAGACAATGTGCTGTGTAGACACGGTAAAACATAACCATTAATGTGCTTTATAGACACGGTATAACATAACCATTAATGTGCTGTGTAGACACGGTATAACATAACCATTAATGTGCTGTGTATACATGTTATAACATAACCATCAATGTGATGTGTAGACAATGTGCTGTGTAGACACAGTATAACATAACCATTAATGTGCTTTGTAGAAAATGTGCTGTGTAGACACGGTATAGCATAACCATCAATGTGCTGTGTAGACACGGTATAACATAACCAATAATGTGCTGTGTAGACAATGTGCTGTGTAGACAATATGATGTGTAGACACGGTATAACATAACAATTAATGTGCTGTGTAGACACGGTATAACATAACCATTAATGTGCTGTGTAGACAATGTGCTGTGTAGACAATGTGCTGTGTAGACAATGTGCTGTGCAGACACGGTATAACATAACCATTAATGTGATGTGTAGACAATGTGCTGTGTAGACAATGTGCTGTGTAGACAATGTGCTATGTAGACAATGTGCTGTGCAGACACAGTATAACATAACCATTAATGTGCTTAGTAGACAATGTGCTGTGTAGACACAGTATAACATAACCATCAATGTGCTATGTAGACACGGTAAAACATAACCATTAATGTGCTTTATAGACACGGTATAACATAACCATCAATGTGCTTTGTAGACAATGTGCTGTGTAGACACAGTATAACATAACCATTAATGTGATGTGTAGACAATGTGCTGTGTAGACAATGTGCTATGTAGACAATGTGCTGTGCAGACACGGTATAACATAACCATTAATGTGATGTGTAGACAATGTGCTGTGTAGACAATGTGATGTGTAGACACGGTATAACATAAGCATCAATGTGCCGTGTACACACGGTATAACATAACCATCAATGTTATACCGTGTCTACACGGCACATTGATGGTTATGTTATACTGTGTCTACACAGCACATTGATGGTTCTGTTGTACCGTGTCTACACAGCACATTGGTGGTTATGTTGTACCGTGTCTACACAGCACATTGGTGGTTATGTTGTACCGTGTCTACACAGCACATTGTCTACAAAGCACATTAATGGTTATGTTATACCGCGTCTTCACAGCACATTGATGGTTATGTTTTACCGTGTCTACATAGCACATTGATGGTTATGTTATAATGTGTCTACACAGCACATTGATGGTTCTGTTGTACCGTGTCTACACAGCACATTGGTGGTTATGTTATACCGTGTCTAAGCAGTACATTGTCTACACAGCACATTGATGGTTCTGTTGTACCGTGTCTACACAGCACATTGATTGTTATGTTATACCATGTCTACACAGCACATTAATGGATATGTTATACCGTGTCTATACAGCACATTAATGGTTATGTTAGACCGTGTCTACACAGCACATTGTCTACATAGCACATTGATGGTTATGCTATACCATGTCTACACAGCACATTAATTGTTATGTTATACCGTGTCTACACATCACATTGTCTACACAGCACATTGTCTCCGTGTCTACACGGCACATTGATGGTTATGTTAACCATTAATGTGCTGTGTAGACATTGTATAACATAACCATTAATGTGCTCTGTAGACAATGTGCTGTCTAGACACGGTATAACATAACCATTCATGTGCTGTGTAGACACGGTATAACATAACCATTAATGTGTTGTGTAGACATGGTATAACATAACCATTAATGTGATGTGTAGACAATGTGCTGTGTAGGCAATGTGCTGTGCAGACACGGTATAACATAACCATTCATGTGCTGTGTAGACACGGTATAGCATAACCATCAATGTGCTGTGTAGACACGGTATAACATAACCATCAATGTGCCGTGTAGACACGGTATAACATAACCATCAATGTGCTATGTAGACACGGTATAACGCTGTTATTTGTTTAAGAATTTAAACTTAATTTATTTTACAACAATTGTCAAACAAACTATATCAATTAATATTAATCACTGTTGTTGGCCCAGATGGTAAAAAGAAGCAAGCAGGGGGTCTTAATGTGGGGAGAAACCGGAGTACCCGGAGTATAACAAGATGGTCGTGCAAGTCACCCCGTACTTGTTCACGTCCGGTCGAGGAATCGAACCCCGGACCGCCTTGGTGAAAGGCGAGTATAATATCAACTGTGCCAACCACCATTTTTGTATATTTTCATTGGTATAACATTTTCATCTGTAAAAGGTAACTTTCAGCGGTTAAACACTTATTTGAACCCGGTAATTGGCGGTATTCAATGTTTGTTTGTTTATTTGTTTGTTTGTTTGTTTTTAATACGGTTACCTTAAATCGGCATATGCTGTTATTTGTAGACGACATGACACGGTCCATGTATGTAGCAGTATTAATTGTACGTTTGTATATCATAACATGCAAAGTTGATTACGGGAATCCATTGGAAATGAAATGTTCATGCCTTTGATTGGTTATCTCAGGTAACGGCCAAATATGAATGGCTTAAGTGATGTTTCCAAACTGCCTATCAACAGTTATGTTTGCTTGTGTCTTTCATATTGATAAATATTCTAATCTCTTGGGGTTTTAAGAATAAGACCGCATCATTTTCAAATGAACGCAACTTCCGAGTCTGAACACCGTTCCACGATGTGCAAGCACTGTTCACGAGTATACATGTATCTGTATCTGTATTTGTACTGGAAAGTAACTCACTACTGAGCAAAGTCTATCCAGGGTGAGTGAGTGCGCTATATCAATCTTAGTCACTTTTGGTCGCTCTGTTCCGTAGTTTTACAGTTGATTATGTGCGATGGTAGTGCATTCCAGTCTTTTATGGTAGCTGGTACAAATGAGTTTTTTTTTTATATATGTCGGTGTTACAAATAAGCACTATGATGGATGTACTGTGCTGTGTTCTAGATGGTCTGGTATTAAACTGGAATAGCGAGTTAGCGGAGGCCGTGAACTATTTTGTAAAGTAACACTAAACGCTGGTCTCGTCTGCGTTCGGATTGCGGTTGCCATTTAAGTTCCTCCATCATTTTGGATACGCTACTGTATCTGCTGTAATCATTGCACACAAAGCGGACACCACGTCGCTGTATCCCTTCTAGACGGTCTATGTCCCTTTTCTGCTACGGATCCCATACAACAGAAGCATAGTCGAATAAAGATCTGACCAGTGAGATTATAGGCTAATTCTATAAGGGGTTTGGAACAGTACTTGAAGTTTCGGCGGATGAATCCAAGGATGGAATTTGAACGGTTGAAATTTTGTTGATGTGTGTAGTCCACTTTAGACTGTCACTGAGTGTAACTCCAAGATAGGCGTTGTCCTGTACCTGTTCAAGGATGTGGTTGTCTAGTGTGTAACGATACTGGTGCGGTGTCTTGCTCCTAGAGATGGACATGTGATAGCACTTTAGAGGTCTTTCGCCCATGCCTCAAGTGACTTAAGGTCCTGTTGGAGGCTGAACTGGTCGTCTATGCTCTTTATAGGTCTATATAACAGACAATCGTCCGCGAAAAGACGCACTTGAGAGGTAACACAGTTGGGTAAGTCGTTAATGTGACAGAGGAATAGCAGGGGCCCCAGCACGGTCCCTTGAGGGACCCCGGAGTCCACAGTAATGATGATGAAGCTTCTCCATCGATGACTACTCTCTGCTCTCTCTGTGTTATGAATGATTTAATCCAGGCATGAGTGGTTCCAGAGATTTCATAATTCTGTAGCTTATATAGTAATCTTCTGTGCGGCACAGTGTCAAATGCCTTGCTGAAATCTAATATAATTATGTCCGTCTGAATTCGTTGGTCGTAGGTTTGCATAATGTCGTGCATGGTGATAATGAGCTGGCTCTCGCACGAGTAAATCCATGTTGTAATGACGTAAGGATGCTGTGTTGTTCTAGATGTTTTAAAATATTGCTACATATGATGTGCTCTGGTGTTTGACAACAGACATTTGTTATCGAGACCGGGCGATAATTGCTGGGGATGTAGAGTCCGAACCGAGAATTAAACAGCTATGGTGAGCTTAGTTTTGCCTCCTGCCCCTATACAATCATTGACGGAGCAACTGAATCTGTCGAATGTTAAGATCTATCACAGTGAAGTAACTTTGAAGGTTAAATCTCATAAATTTAAAATTAATCTCAGAAATATCGACTTTTACGTCACACCGGTATACCAGTATATGTACTGTTTTCAAGCTACAGTTTATATCGACTCGTAACCAGGACAAGCCGTGTACCATCTATATGTAGACTCATGGTACTCTCGGCGATGTCTTTTGATAGAATTGGATTTTTTTTACTTAACGTGTTGCTTGGAGAATTGTGAACTCGGCTTATATTGCTTTCATGATTTCACGTGTCCGTGTGATGAGATAAAATGGGGATATTAATTTGACGTTTTATATCAACTAGATGGGTATTGATTCCGCCTGGTGCGCGTTTTAAACCTCTTCAGTACTTATATTTCTTTGGGATATACTCAGAGAATGATGTAACTGGATGTTTGACCGAGGATGTCTTCACGGAATACGGCCAGAAACATGTACAGGTAAAGTGTAGTGGATTTGGCAGTTATAGTTACTAGAATAAGGGAGGCATGTTGAATTGGAGAAGAGCCGGGGAAAGTGGCCCCGGTAGGACGTTATTTTATATTGATTAGAACGAAAGATTAATTTAAGAAAAAAGTCGTGTAGAAGACAGGACAAATGTGAATGTTTTAATGACGTTTTCTACCTTGCAAATGTACCATTTAACTAATGGTTATCTGAGTGTAACGCACCTAATGGTATACATGTAACCACCATACATGTGTACCTGTTGTTGTGTCGCTCAGTTACCTGTGTGATATCAATACTTACCTGTTGTTGTACCTCTCAATTACCTGTGTGATATCAATACTTACCTATTNTTTACCTGTGTGATATCAATACGTACCTGTTGTTGTATCCCTCAGTTACCTGAGTGATATCAATACTTACCTGTTGATGTGTCTCTCAGTTACCCGAGTGATATCAATACTTACCTGTTGTTGTACCTCTCAGGTACCCGAGTGATATCAATACTTACCTGTTGTTGTATCTCTCAGTTACCTGTGTGATATCAATACTTACCTGTTGTTGTATCCCTCAGTTACCTGAGTGATATCAATACTTACCTGTTGTTGTGTCTCTCAGTTACCCGAGTGATATTGTGTGATATCAATACTTACCTATTGTTGTACCTATCAGCTACCTGTGTGATATCAATAATTACCTGTTGTTGTATCTCTCAGTTCCCTGTGTGATATCAATACTTACCTGTTTTCGTATCTCTCAGTTACCTGTGTGATATCAATACTTCCCTGTTGTTGTACCTCTCAGTTACCTGTGTGATATCAATACTTCCCTGTTGTTGTACCTCTCAGTTACCTGTGTGATATCAATACTTACCTATTGTTGTACCTATCAGCTACCTGTGTGATATCAATAATTACCTGTTGTTGTATCTCTCAGTTCCCTGTGTGATATCAATACTTACCTGTTGTTGTGGCTCTCAGTTACCTGTGTGATATCAATACTTACCTATTGTTGTACCTATCAGCTACCTGTGTGATATCAATACTTACCTGTTGTTGTCCCTATCAGTTACCTGTGTGATATCAAGACTTACCTGTTGTTGTACCTCTCAGTTAACTGTATGATATCAATACTTACCTGTTGGTGTACCTATCAGTTACCTGTGTGATATCAATACTTACCTGTTGTTGTACCTCTCAGTTAACTGTATGATATCAATACTTACCTGTTGGTGTACCTATCAGTTACCTGTGTGATATCAATACTTTCCTGTTGTTGTACCTCTCAGATACCTGTATGATATCAATACTTTCCTGTTGTTGTACCTCTCAGTTACCTGTATGATATAAATACTTACCTGTTGTTGTACCTATCAGTTACCTGAGTGATATCAATACTTACCTGTGTACCTCTCAGTTACCTGTATGATATCATTACTTACCTGTTGTTGTACCTATCACGTACCCGAGTGATATCAATACTTACCTATTGTTGTACCTATCAGCTACCTGTGTGATATCAATAATTACCTGTTGTTGTACCTATCAGTTACATGTGTGATATCAATACTTACCTGTTTTCGTATCTCTCAGTTACCTGTGTGATATCAATACCTACCTGTAGTTGTATCTATCAGCTACCTGTGTGATATCAATAATTACCTGTTGTTGTATCTCTCAGTTCCCTGTGTGATATCAATACTTACCTGTTTTCGTATCTCTCAGTTACCTGTGTGATATCAATACTTTCCTGTTGTTGTACCTCTCAGTTACCTGTATGATATAAATACTTACCTGTTGTTGTACCTATCACGTACCCGAGTGATATCAATACTTACCTATTGTTGTACCTATCAGCTACCTGTGTGATATCAATAATTACCTGTTGTTGTACCTATCAGTTACCTGTGTGATATCAATACTTCCCTGTTGTTGTACCTCTCAGTTACCTGTATGATATCATTACTTACCTGTTGTTGTACCTATCAGTTACATGTGTGATATCAATACTTACCTGTTTTCGTATCTCTCAGTTACCTGTGTGATATCAATACTTCCCTGTTGTTGTACCTCTCAGTTACCTGTGTGATATCAATACTTACCTGTTGTTGTACCTATCAGTTACCTGTATGATATCAATACTTACCTGTTGTTGTATCTATCAGCTACCTGTGTGATATCAATACCTACCTGTTGTTGTATCTATCAGCTACCTGTGTGATATCAATACTTACCTGTTGTTGTTGTGTCTCTCAGTTCCCCGAGTGATATCAATACTCACCTGTTGTTGTACCTATCAGTTACCTGTATGATATCAATACTTACCTGTTGTTGTATCTATCAGCTACCTGTGTGATATCAATACATACCTGTTGTTGTATCTATCAGCTACCTGTGTGATATCAATACATACCTGTTGTTGTATCTATCAGCTACCTGTGTGATATCAATACCTACCTGTTGTTGTATCTATCAGCTACCTGTGTGATATCAATACTTACCTGTTGTTGTCCCTATCAGTTACCTGTATGATATCAATACTTTCCTGTTGTTGTTGTGTCTCTCAGTTACCCGAGTGATATCAAAACTTACCTGTTGTTGTACCTCTCAGTTACCTGTATGATATCAATACTTACCTGTTGTTGTTGTGTCTCTCAGTTACCCGAGTGATATCAATACTCACCTGTTGTTGTACCTATCAGTTACCTGAGTGATATCAATACTTACCTGTTGTTGTACCTATCAGTTACCCGAGTGATATCAATACTTACCTGTTGTTGTACCTATCAGTTACCCGAGTGATATCAATACTTACCTGTTGTCGTACCTATCAGTTACCTGAGTGATATCAATACTTACCTGTTGTTGTACCTATCAGTTACCTGAGTGATATCAATACTTACCTGTTGTTGTGTCTCTCAGTTACCTGAGTGATATCAATACTTACCTGTTGTTGTACCTCTCAGATACCTGTGTGATATACCAGGCAGTTTTCACCAACAAGATGAGAGATTTTTGCAGCGAGACAATTGAGAAGAGACCACTTTCAGATACATTTAACGTGTGATCATATAAGTCTATGAAATGTCTGATATTAATCTCTATACAACACGATATATACTTTGTTTAATGTGTTGCCATGTCTCTATGGAGGATACTAATTTTGTAACTAGAAAACACCGGAACTAGCACTTTGATTCTGTGTCAAAAAAAATTCCATATGCATCAAATGTCACTCCTCATTCCATTGGGTCATCTTATGGCGTCAACATACGTCACAACTTGGACCAAGTAAATTATCCAAACTTTAAGTTAAGAAAGTGTTTCAGTTTTTCTCTGTTAGGATTCATCAAGTAGAATCCCGATTCGGATTGGTAGAGGAGCACATTATATGATATATGATATGCAGGGGAGAGCTGCAGATTTGCAATTATCCCGATGTAAAGTCGTTGTGAAGCATAGGACAGAACGTTATCTGATCATCAAACATCAGGAAAACGGCACAGTGAAAATTTTGTAAATTGAGTTTTCTTTTCGTTTGCCAGATCTCAAAAATTGCATAAGTGGGTGTCTTGACCTGGCATCTGGTGTTGTAAACATGTATACGTACCCAGTGGGTATGGAGTTAGCGCGAGAGTCCGGATACCGGCAAATGGAATTCCCGGGAGTGAAGTTTCGGTGATATAGGTTTCGGAGAGAAAGGTCTCGAATAATGACGTTTTGGATAGTGACGTGTTTGAGACTGAGATCCTCCTAAGAAAGTGAAAATCCATATACGTCGGTTTACACTGAGAGACAAAGCGTATAAAAATATAAGTATAATTATAATTACTTTTATGACGAGGCGCTAACAGGTATGCCATGAGAAGGATCCGGGAGTGACTGTAGACAATGCCCTACATGAACCTGTATCAGTCGAAGACCAGCTAAATGCGCAGGATAAAAGACAAAATCAACGTTCACTGTCATTTTTGACGAATTATTTTCAAAGCATGCATTCGAAAGAACACCCATTCCGACAATTATATAAATATGTCGTTTGACTCATGAGCAGGCGAATTCATCAAACTTACACGCACACGTACGTATATGTGGGTTTTTTTGTTTAAGTTTGTATTTATGTTATTTTCTTGTTTTTTTAGGCGAATGTCCACGACTGTCGTATCACCGCCAGGACCCCCCACGTAAGTACTCGTTCTATTACGTACAAGTCGCAATGCCAAAATTGGTAACCAGAATAAGAAAATCCGGAGTAAGGAATTTCTATTTTACTGCAGTTTGACAATATGAACAGAAGTTTTATTGCTAACATATGTGTTGTATTCTATGTATAATCATGTTTACATGCTGTATTGTGTTAGCAAAACTACAGGAAAATCTTAATGATATGCTAACATAATTTGTGAATCACTTGCCGTCTGTATTGACATTTCTATGACGTTTTACGGACTGGAACTTACGACAGTCTTCAGGAGAAATGTACATATACAGGAGAAATGTACATAAACAGGGGACATATACAGGGGAAATGTACATATACAGGAGAAATGTACATATACAGGGGAAATGTACATATACAGGAGAAATGCCGTACACGACAAGCGTTCGTGCCTTATGACATTCTTCCTGACGAACGATTCACGTATTTTATGACACATTCGTAACGGAAAACGGTTTGTACGTTATAAACATGCTAGTTACAATCTTGATATATGTGTCGTATGATGTCAATTAAATCCATATATACAGTGCTTCAGCCAGAAAAATCCAGAGAAAGATTATAGTTCTTTGGACGGAACATCACGAGTAGAATACCAGGTATGTCACTGTAACAATCAGTTAAGGTTCACGTCACTTTATGACGTAACACACGCGAGTCATAACAGTAAAATATATTGCCAAAAAAATAACTTCTGCCTTCGACGTTCCTCTAAATCAGTAAATATTTGCCTATCTGTAGACCTTGCTAATTAATTGGAGCACGGTATTAGAATAAGAATATTGATTTGGTTGAAAACGTCCAGAGACGAACTACCAAAATGACTTTCGCATAAAATCTGTCACTTGTATATTCAGAATGTGGAAACTTTACTACAAATGATGTCTTAACCTAAACTTAATAATGTGTCAATTGTAAAAAAAAATCTTCCTTTTTCTGTATTTCGTATGATTGTCATCTCTCTCAAGTAACTTAAGATAAGTTAAGGAGCGTAGAGACGCAAAGGGGAGTTAACTCCAGCGTAACCCAAACTTTAGAATACAATTTATCTTTTGAATTTCAGTTTGTATATTGTCATATAGCATGTACGATACTTTGTCAATTTTCAATGAATGCATTTATGTAATGTTCTGTTTGTGAATCATCGATTTGGATGAAATAAAGAGAATAATAATACCTGGATCTAGTAATATGCCGTATACAGAGCGTCTGCAGAGATTAAATCTACCAACCTTAAAGCACCGTCGGATGCGAGGAGACCTTATAAACGTCTTTAAGACTGTGAAAATCTTGTATGGTCCTAGAGTGACTGAAAGCATGTTTCAGTGGCATATTATTAGTAGAACAAGAGGGCATTCTTACAAACTTAAAACAAATCACTGTCACTTTGATATAAGGAAAAAAATCTTTACTTTCCGTGTTGTTGATATATGGAACAGTCTTCCACAGGATGTCAGTGATTCATCTAATGTTATACAGATTGAAATTGGTTTAGATGAGTACTGTAAACGTGAAAATATAACTTTTAATTTTTAGTTTTAAAAACTGTTCAATTGACACTTAAAGTATATTATGATGTAAATTGTGTTGTACATGTATGTACTGATATGGATATAGAGGCTTGTAGCCTGCGTCCATAATGTATCGTATCAGAATCATATTAAATCATATTAAATTAGGTATAAAGCTATTCTCACCGATTGAACGGTCAGTAGTCAGTATCGGGTACTGACAAAACATCATCGTAATGGAATTTACAGACGGGTACCAGGTGAAAAGGAAGTTGAAAGGACATGACGCAGGTTCCGAGAGCGAAGAACCTGTAGGATTATATTGGGCGAAGTCAAGACCACAATGATCCCCCGTAACCCGCCAATGGTTTGTGTTCGCGCGATTGAGGTACGTTACAAAGACCTACACAGACTCGAGTGCAGTCAGACGCATAGCTGCCTATACCCTGGTATACAGGTGAATCCACAAAATTTTCAAACAGAAAGACAAAACAAAAAACACTGTTTATCGCACCCCATTGTCTCCGTTCCAAGGCCCTGCCCTGGAACCACTCCTAAATTAGGGAGCCTGAAATTGGTTCCTAGCTCCTAGCTCCTAGCTCCGTTTATCTTAAGGTAACAGGATTGTGTCGCCATTTCTCAGTAGAATTTCTTCAAATGTTGTAGGTATATTGCTTTGAAGTAAAGAACATTTTCTGCCACAAAAAAAATATAGGTTGGCAGAAATTTAAGGATTTTAAATGGAAATTTATGTAAAAAGGAGTGAATTTTTAAGAAAAAAATGAAACACACAACTTTTTGCAATTAATGTCAATAAAAATGGTAATGACATAGATAAGTATTGCATTAGTGTATATCAATTTCATAAATGCTGAAATTGTGTAAAATGAATTATCTAAAAACGATTAAAAATTGACATTTTATAATAAAACCATATACACATAGTAATTGCATGTAAGAGTTATTGTTCTTGAAAAACTTCACAGTAGTGAAATAGGTAGCCGGTTTCCTGAACTACAGAAAAATGGACACATGTGACTCTTAGATTAAAACAACAACTGCATTAATGCCTGGATTGCTTTGAAAAACTTTGATATTGAAAGAACACACTGTTCTGTCAATAATAAACATACAATATTCATCAGTTTAATATTAAACATTAGAATATGCGGAAATTGTGATACTGTCTCCCTACATTGGATTTTCAACTAGGCATGTACTTCCTACTTCCGTTTAGCAATACACTCCTATGACCTTAAACGGAACTAGGAACTAGGAACCAACTTCAGGCTCCTCCCTTTATTAATCCACTCCGAGTAGGAGTTAGCTACGCTGCTGACAGCATACCTCTTCAGGACATACATAAATATAACCTCTCTGATTACAAATATATCCCTCCTAACAACCCAGTTTTATGTTCTATCGAGGGCCAGCTTACAAACCGCCTCGTTTCATTCTCTAAAACGGCGATCTTTAACATGAACGCCAACATTCAAGCATGAATGTTTACTGTAAAGTACTAAAATACACTCGGACAATCGACACATGCCATTTCGTCCCAATCGGCATAGGATGCGCGATAACTCGAAAATCGATTCGTGAAAAACATTTGTTAAGCGTGAGGGTTGCCTCCCTTGAATCGTAACATGCAGTCATGTTAACTTATTTTTTTCTTCAAAATAACCAGCTACATATATAGCATTCATGTTCAAATCAACCGCTCTTTGGTTGGTACATATCCTAAATAGCTACAACGACACCGTCCTTACGCTGTCTCTGGATTAGCTGGTCGTCATCAATGACCCTTTCCATCCAGGACTCTGTCTAACGATGTTATCCACGACGTCGTGCCAGTGTTCTCAGTGACTCGCCGTCCCTCCATTGCCCCTACCCTTCTCTCCCCCCGTGCAGACGCCCTGACAAACATGGAGAGTACATCTCAGATCAGATAAGGAACAATCGACGCAAGAGTCATTGAATATATAATAACTGTGTTCAATATGGTGATTGTTTCAAAATTAACTCATGAATATTCATCATTCAATTTTAGGAATTGAATTCAATATAAATTGAGCCAATGTCTCTTGGTTACATTCTGCTGTTTTGCATTAATATAAATCATGTCTTTATGATCATCGAATTGATGTTGTACAGATGTTTCACAATTACTTGGAAAGAGTCAATCTTTAACATGACCAAGATTCATCAAAGAATATTGCCATTTATTTTGACTGTTACGATTTTCAATTTCAAACATGAATTGTTTAAGGTTTTATATAATACCGACTTTTATAAGTCCTTAAGTTTGAAGTTTGAAGTTTTTATGTTGGAAGTTCCGTTCACGAAAATTTGATAGCACGAACTTTACTGTAAAGATCTAATGAGAAGCGAAAGGCCTAAAAAATGACAACAGTAAAAATGTAGCATTGTCACATATGTAAGCCAAAATATCTGTACTATCCTGCCTTCGTCGTAGATTGAATATCTGTCCACTGCTCCCATTCTTTGTTTGATTTTATCTAAAAGAAAGAGATCAGAAAACCTCTCGTGTGAGACCCCTCTGTCCTGATCGCGTGCTCAAGCATGACGTAGTACTCTTCCCTTCTTTGTCCATGGCGCTGAACTGAAGACCTGTGCTGTGACATCTTCCATTCGACATGGTGCTATCTGTACTAAATTAGTTCACTGAAAATTTGTCCCATTTGATGTTTGTATTTATCATGTGCTAAGTTTTGACTCGCGTATCATCGTCCCTGTGACAGACACGTGGCGGCTCCCCTTTACACCTAGCACTAACAGGGCTCCAGCTTAGAGCACTAGTGTGTCCACTGCTCTGGACACAGCCCACGCTCGTGTAGTAGAGAAGTAATATTCTTTTACTCGCGTTCCTGGTTTTCCCGAGCTGCAACAGGTGTATCGAAGGTTAAATCCGATTATGTCGTTGACGACGGGAAGCTTACTTATCAACCGACTTATATCGAATTAAGGAACAGGCTCTCGGGAGACTTTCGACTCGGTGGTGTTCCATGACGTGAATGTCAAACGTATATATGTCTGGTCTGAATCCCGCGTTGCCGACTCTTTACTGTCTGCTGTGATGCTCGTTCGACAGTTTTTACCCTTGCCTAGCTACATGCAGGTAAGCGAGCCGTACCACTCGTGCCTCTTCACGGTCCCGTTTACTGGACCCAGAGGAGGATACTTTGGGTGTTCCGTTCAAGAACACCTGCACTAGTGGTCCTTTGTTCTTTACGTGATTCTGGGGCTGCCGAGAAGAAGGCTTGACTTAACACCAAACAGTGTCCAGCGGGGACTAACTCTAAGTCTAAGGGGTAGGATAAGGGTAATAAAGGCAAGTCACCTTCTTTTAGGGGAATTCGAGTTCCTGATACGTTTCTCCCCTCCATTCAACTCCCAGTATTCGATAGGCGAGCAGATTCGGATCTGTGCGTTTACGGATCGGGCTGAGGTCTTTCTGTTCCCGGATCAGGCCTAGATGTCCCCTTTGCTGGATTTCTCGAATAGACGGTCGTCATGCTTTTTTTCCTCCCTCACTGAAGAGAAATTACTCAAGATAGATAGGTGTTGTCAGCAGTGTCGAAGTGTTTTTGATTCCAGTTGTTACAGATCCCCTTTTTCGGCGGAGCCAATTTTCTTTTCTCTTCCAGGGATCCTGAAGAGACTCTAGCCTTGATGGAGAAAGTAATGACCATGCTTTGTAAGTTACAATGTACACCCAGCTTGTACTCTAGAATGTTTCTGTATGGAGACCCAACACGGCATTATCGCCTCCGTTGGATAAGAAACGTGGTTAACTTCAGCCGATCTGAAGGGCGTTTACGTTCACATACCTAACATGCACGTGCGGCACGGAAGTACCTCCGTTTCACTTGCAACGGCAAAGTCTTCCAGCCCCGGACCATGCGCATCACTACCCCTTTGATTTTCACCAAACTGCTGCAGGTTGTGAGTTCCCTGTACTATCGGAGTATAGAAGTTCACACCTACTTCGACGATTCCTTCATGAATCACATGATCAGAGATTCTTTGTGCTGCAGGATACCCGTTTAATCCTGGAGTAAACGACTGATCTTAATGTACATTTGTATATATATGTGAGTCAAAGAATTGATATCAATGGTAAAAGCCCATTTAACACCGGATCCTTACAAACGTATGTTTGTAGGATACGAATTAATACAAATTTATCTATGCGACAATATATAAACTATCTTTGATTGTCAATACATTTCATTTCACAATGTTTCATTGTACAGATCTACAATAAAATCATAATTGGGCAACAGGCATAGACTATACAAGCTCTCTCCTTGTATTGTCAGTGTATCACATTTTAGATAAATATTGCACAGAGGAAACTGATTTCATATCCTTTAAACGGTTCGTTTTTTAAATTTGGAATACAATATTTTTTCTGATTTTCCACCAAAACTGCATCAATGATGGTAATTTATGGTGCGAGATTATTTCTTTGTGTGTATCATCCTATTTACGAATGGTTTCAAGGAAGCACCCCAACCGAAGACGGTTTTCTGTATGATTGACAATGAGTGATGTGTATGGTCCACAATACACACAGCGTACTGATGATATACGAGAATAAGAGACCAAACGCCAATACCGCTCGCCTGTAGAAGAAATTACTCGTCGAATTGGATCAAAAGAAATATCATTCATAACGCCGACGTTTCTATGGACACTGTTATATCAGACTTCGATGGGGGCTCCCCAGCCGACCCAGATAGGTCTTCTGGTCATGGATTGGTCAGTTTGAATTTTGAGTTCGTCTGTATGCTGACTTGCATTCCTTGACTCATGTTAAATTTCCTCCTGCTTTACTTTATGTTTAAAAATGAAAATATGAGAGGGTTTGGGAAAAGTAGAAAATTCAAACGAATAAATCGATAGAGAAAAAATGTAACTTGCCATTTATTGAATTTCAGAAGTGTGTTGATGAAGTTGACAGTGCTCTTTCAAACATGGTTTCTGCATACACATTTATCTTCAACAGAAATCAATGCGATTTTTTTTATACAATCATGATTTTTGCTTTGCCGCTGCTGTAGGCAAAGCTTCGGTTTTCTTTCATGTAGAGAAGAAATGTAGGGTTTACACGCAAATCCGATTAAGAATTGCTTTCTGTTTCGACGTTTTTATGTATTTAGCTTTCATATCAGCAGCTATACGTCGTGTGTTTGATTGTGTTTAAAGAAATTCCGAGTCAAACATCACCATTCATCGTGCTCCGTGGTTGGCATGTTTACCAGAGATAAATTAAAATCTATAAAGATCATAGAAAATGGTGTGCTTGTTATTGGTTTCTAAAGATTACCTATTGGTATAAAGATACCTGTCTGAATAATCGGTATACAATTACCGGTCTGAATTATTGGTATACGGATACCAGTCTGAATTATCAGTATAAAGAAATGATACATCGATCTGAATTATCGGTATACAGATGCTGCTCTGAATTATCGGTATACAGATAATATTCTTAACTATTGGTATACTGCTCTCCGTCTGCATTATCGGTATATAAACACCTGTCTGAATTATCGGTATACAGATACCGGTCTGAAATATCGGTATACAATTACCGGTCTTAATTATCAGTATACAGATACCGGTCTGAACTATCAGTATAGAGAAATGAGACGCAGGTCTGAATTATCGGTATACAGATAACGGTCAGAATTATCGGTATACAGATAATGGTCTGAATTATCGGTATACAGATAACGGTCTGAATTATCGGTATACAGATAACGGTCTGAATTATCGGTCTACAGATACTATTCTTAACTATTGGTATACTGCTCTCGGTCTGCATTATCGGTATATAAACACCTGCCTTAATTATCGGTATACAATTACCGGTCTTAATTATCGGTATACAGATACCGGTCTGAATTATTGGTATACAGATACCGGTCTGAATTATTGGTATACAGATATCGGTCTGAATTAGCGGTATTCAGATATCGGTATGAATTAGCGGTATTCAGATGTCGGTATGAATTATCGGTATTCAGATGTCGGTATGAATTATCGGTATTCAGATGTCGGTATGAATGATACAATATAAAGGAAGGATCGCCTGACCTGATTATTTTCTTTAGCCGAATGCAATGTAAGTACAGGATCTTTATGAACGGATATTTATTATCCCCATGTACAATGTACGTGACAGATTTTAATGTTCAATAAGATTCATCAGTTTGAAAATGTAGAGTTGATTTTATGAAAATCTAAACATTCCGATAGTTTGGGGACTTTTTTGGAAAAAATACCAAAAAATAGAATTTCGTCAATTTTAATATTTTCCGGCTTTTTTTTGTGTATGGCATTGTTCGGAACAATAACAACAATAATAAAATGAAAAGAAGCATTTCTAATTAACCCTACAAATATGTTATTCATCGCAAAATATGTAACACATGTTACACAAAGTGTTTTTTATTGAATTTGTACTGATAAAAGTGATTATCTACAAGCTAAAAGCAAACAGGACACAAAGATCTATACATATAGAATGGGAAATTGAACAAAATATACAAAATGGCTTTATGATTAATTTATTTTACATTCTACAATCAATTCGATCCGGGTGAGAGTTATCTTCCTTGAAAAAAGTCGGAACTTTTTGCAGAGGGGTGACATTTACACAATGACAGTTGTCTCTGTTTACATATAACAAAAATGATGGAAATAAATCAAAAATATGATATCAAAATTATCAATTTATTGTTCTTTAATGGAACCAAATTACCCTCAGTCATGTACACTTTGGACATCATTCCACAGTCCGCTAACTCACGGTATATTTATAATTACATGTCAG
>NW_018407247.1:143097-160159 GCF_002113885.1 Mizuhopecten yessoensis | reverse complement strand
GCAAATTCTGAAGTTTAATATTAAACTGATAAATATTGTATGTTTATTATTGACAGAACAGTGTGTTCTCTCAATATTAAAGTATTTCAAAGAAATCCAGGTATTAATTCAGTTTTTTTTTTTATCAATGAGTCACATGTGTCCATTTTTCTGTACTTCAGGAAACCGGCTACTTATTTCACTACTGTGAAGTTTTCAAGAACGATAACTCTTGCCTGCAATTACTATGTGTATATGGTTTTATTATAAAATGTCAATTTTATATCGTGTATAGAGGATAAATTTTACACAATATCAGCATTTATTAAATTGATATAAATTAATGCAATACTAATATATGTCAGTATCATTTTTATTGACATTATTTTGTAAAAATGTCTTTCATTTTTTTTTCAAAATTCACTCCTTTTTACATAAATTTCCATTTAAAATCCTTAAAATTACGACAACCTATTTTTTTTGTGGCAGAAAATTTTCTTTACTTTAAAGCAATATAACTACAAAATTTGAAGAAATTCTACTGAGAAATGGTGACACAATCCTATTACCTAAATGCACAAACAATGTACGTATTATACGTGTCGCAACGCTTCAAAACCGACTGATCCCTCTGTCAAACTATGACTGAATGAGCAAAGCCTTCCATTTTAAGGGGTACGTCCGTTTAACACGAGATACTGTTAACATCTGATCCTATAAGTTGAGCACATTTAGATAAAACTTAAAATAGCCGATACATCAGTGAATAACACAGATTGCATATTTTGGTAGTCACATAACAGGAAAACGTGTTTTTGAGAATTTTAACACTTATTAATCTCGTGGTTTTAAAATCCTGGAAAGTCAGTATTCCCGAGGTGTTTTTTTTTCTTCCGGTGTGAGCTGTTAATGAAAACATACCTGTTGTTCGTGTCAGCAAATGACCATTTCCGGTTTAAACAAGAACGTAACGCCCAGGTTGACAGTATTCTATTCAAACGTGTCACTGTCCTTGTTTGCCGGGCCTAGAGACGATGAGATGAAGATGACCGGTTTTTGAACTTCGACTTTAAGTAAATTCCACACCGAGAGATCACCGTTGCTAATTAGTGTTTCACACTTAGAGACCGAGATGTGTTCCCCAATCCCAGTGTGCATTGCGCGACCAAAACTCACGACACGTAAATGAACATTGCTCCCTACTGTGTGACTGACATCCGTTATCAAATATTATCGGATGTTAATTGTACGATACTGCTTTTTAAATGAGGATTGCTGACAATATGTCTCCCTGTTTCGTCGGAGTCTCACTGGCGAATGGTATGACACAAGTAATATTTGTAGTCATAGCGTAATAAACTTCAGTCAGTGGATATATACTTATATTTTTTCTAGTGTGTTGTGTTCGTTTTGCCTTGGGGTGTGGTATTGGTACTTGTAAATTCAACACATGTCGAATCGAGATGTATCATTACTATGTGTCGAGTCGAGAAGTCTCATTACCATGTGTCGGATCGAGGTGTATCATAGCCATGTGTCGGGTCGAGATGTCTCATAGCCATGTGTCGGGTCGAGATGTCTCATTACCATGTGTCGGGTCGAGATGTCTCATCACCATGTGTCGGGACGAGATGTCTCATTACTATGTGTCGGGTCGAGATGTCTCATCACCATATGTCGGGTTGACAAGTCTCATTGTCATGTGTCGGGTTGAGATGTCTCATTACCATGTGTTGGGTCGAAAAGTCTCATAGCCATGTGTCGGGTCGAGATGTCTCATAGCCATGTGTCGGGTCGAGATGTCTCATCACCATGTGTCAGGTCGACAAGTTTCATTGTCATGTGTCGGGTCGAAATGTCTCATTACTATGTGTCGGGTCGAGATGTCTCATTACAATGTGTCGGGTCGAGAAGTCTCATAGCCATGTGTTGGGTCGAGATGTCTCATTACCATGTGTCGGGTCGAGATGCCTCATTACCATGTGTCGGGTCGAGATGTCTTATTACCATGTGTCGAGTCGAGAAGTCTCATTACCATGTGTCGGGTCGAGACGTCTCATTACCATGTGTCGAATAGAGATGTACCATTGCCAAATGCCGAGTCGAGATGTCTCATTACCATGTGTCGGGTCGAGATGTCTCATAGCCATGTGTCGGGTCGAGATGTCTCATTGCCATATTTCGGGTCGAGCTGTCTCATAGCCATGTGTCAGGTCGAGGTGTCTCATTGCCATATGTCGGGTCGAGATGTCTCATTGTAATGTGTCTGATATATAACACCAGTGGATAGCACTGCAAATGGGAGTTATCCTCGTACGCTTGTTCGTACTCTCGTTTGACATATCTTAACATATAGGAACAACGATTTCAAATTTTTCAACAACACTACTATTTGCTTGACCACCAATGATGTTTGTTTGACGTCCAATAATGGCTATTTGACCTCCGATAATGTTTGTTTGACCTCCAATGATTTTTTTTTTACCACCATTAATATTTGTTTGACCAATAATAATGTTTGTTTGACCTCTAATGATGTTTGTTTGACCCCCAATAATGTTTGTATGACCTCCAATAATGTTTGCATGACCTCCAATAATGTTTGTTCGACCTCCAATAATGTTTGTTTGACTTCCAATAATGTTTGCATTACCTCCAATAATGTTCTTATGACCTCCAATAATGGTTGTATGACCTCCAAAAATGTTTGTATGTCCTCCAATAATGTTTTTATGACCTCCAATAATGGTTGTTTGACCTCAAATAGTGTTTGTTTGACCTCTAATGATGTTTACCCCCAATAATGTTTGTATAACCTCCAATAATTTTTGTTTAACCTCTAATAATGTTTGCATGACCTCCAATAATGGTTGTTTGACCTCAAATGATGTTTGTTTGGCCTCCAATAATGTTTGTTTGACCTCAAATAATGTTTGTTTGACCTCCAAGGATGTTTGTTTGACCTTCAATAATGTTTGTTTGACCTCCAATAATGTTTTTATGACCTCCAATAATGTTTGTTTGACCTCTAATGATGTTTGTTTGACCTCCAATAATGTTTGTATAACCTCCAATAATGTTTGTATGACCTCCAATAATGTTTGTTTGACCTCTAATGATGTTTGTTTGACCTCCAATAATGTTCGATGACCTCCAATAATGTTTGTTTAACCTCTAATAATGTTTGTTTGACCTCCAATAATGTTTGTTTGACCTCCAATAATGTTTGCATGACCTCCAATAATGTTTGTATGACCTCCAATGATTTTTGTGTGACCTCAAATAATGTTTGTTTGACCTCTAATGAACTTTATTTGACCACCAATGATATTTGATTGCTACTCAACAAGTGCATTTATTTTTATTTTGGAAAGGACATGTAACCCACAATAACCCTCGATTTATAGCAAAATGACAATTGGAAATGAAGTTAGTCCTCACTCATCAAATGCAAAGGGTTCTCCGATAATTACTGTAATTATGTGTGATAAAAGACTCAAACAAAACTTCAAAAATCAAAGTTATAGAAACGACCGTTTTTTAACCAAACAAAATGTAAGCGGAAGCGGAGTGTCAAGCGTCACAAAAACAAGTATAAAGTGACGTCATATTGGAAATCACGTGACAAATGTTAGTAGTCATTTCAGTTTCAATGAGCACACAAAGCACGCGTGAATCGATTACAATGAAATAATGGCATCATTTTATCATTTATATATTACACTTTCATATATAATGTTAAATAGTCCCGTAAATGGAATCCCTAGCAAATTTACTATTTTCATTGGTTAAGATGACAATACTTTGCCTCTATCTGTTTGATGTGACGGCCTGACGTCAACAGTAACATAGACTAGCTCTATCTGTCTGATGTGACGGCCTGCCGTCAGCAGTAACGTACACTAGCTCTATCTCTTTGATGTGACGGCCTGACGTCAGCAGTAACGTAGACTAGCTCTATCTGTCTGATGCGACGGCCTGACGTCAGCAGTAACGTAGACTAGCTCTATCTCTTTGATGTGACGGCCTGCCGTCAGCAGTAACGTAGACTAGCTCTATCTGTTTGATGTGACGGCCTGACGACAGCAGTAACGTAGACTAGCTCTATCTGTTTGATGTGACGGCCTGACGTCAGCAGTAACGTAGACTAGCTCTATCTGTCTTACGTGAAATATCGGTATGGTGTTATGTAAGTGTTATACTGACTTGTGAGACTCAGTTGTAATCATACGATCCACTTCAGAATAAAGGTTTATGACATGTTATGTATCCTGCTTTTTTGAGAAAATCTGAGGAGCAGAATCAATTTCCTGTCCGAAGTAATAAAGGCTAACCCAACCCAAATTCCTTCATTTTTTGAGTTTTTGTAAAGGGGTGAATACGATACCCAACCCCACACCATAGTTCCTATAGTTTGTGTCCGAGTATACAAATACAAATACATATCTGCTACAAAGGACACCTACACATATGCATTCTTCCCACACACAATAACACAATGGAATCTCCTTCCCATAGCAGCAGTACAATGCACAACACTAGAGGACTTCAAGGCACACTTACCCTATGGATCCCTTGAAGCCCTCATCACACGCTAAAAACATACGTCAACTTTTATCTTTTATCTATACCTTGCACAAAAAATCACACAAAAAAAACAACAACTAATCACTGTAAATAACCCCCTTTTTCACGCCTCTGCAATAGGACCCCCAAAGGTAATAAACGTCAACATTGATGGAGCCCCCGTAAATAAAAAAGAATAATAGTAAAGGGAGTGAACTCTCCTCCCTACTCATACTCTCACTCTTGACGAGATCGTGCCTTGTTAAAGGGAGTGAACTCGGAGAGCAATCCCTTAACTTACTTCAGCTTAGGTCTTAATAAAGGGAGTGAACTCGGAGAGCAATCCCTTAACTTTCTTCAGCTTATGTCTTAATAAAGGGAGTGAACTCGGAGAGCAATCCCTTAACTTACTTCAGCTTGTGTCTTAATAAAGGGAGTGAACTCGGAGAGCAATCCCTTAACTTACTTCAGATTTCTTAAATAAGGGAGTGAACTCAAGATCAAAACTTACTCTTCTTTCCTTTTATTCAGTTTGATTATTGAATGTTTATTTGGGGCTCAGCCTTTACTCTTACTGTGTTGGATAAAGGCGATAACCCCTGACGTCATCCGAATACTAATTAACGGTTCCTTGATTGTGTTATGTGAATGTCCATTTTGTGTTCATTTTTTTTTAAACTCTTAAAACAAACACGTGAACTTCCAGTCAGATCTTGTGAAAGAAGTTCTAGTGTATTCTCCATTAAAAAAAAAAGTTTGAGCATATGTTAAAATGAGTACCACGCCTCCAAAGAACATTGATGAATGTATCTTTATGATACCCGGTATACCGAAATGTCAGTATCTTCTACAAGATGGCTGTCAGGTTCCACGCACGAGCAGGGCACACATTGAACAAAGTTTGGTATTGACGCAATGTCCCTCTAGCTCCGGACTGAAGAAATGTGTTTTTTTGGCCACACCGTTGTCGTATCGATCTGCCATGCCTTTCGGCTGAATGTCAATATGTAGTCGATACAATGTTTCAAAAGCTCTGCTTATTCTGGAAAGTTTACTCCAGAAGGTCTTACAAAAACTGGTACAAAGGCGTTATTTATCTACATGACAGAATATAACAGTTGGTTATAGCCACATTTGATAAGAACGCACTTGTTAGTTAGCATGTAAGTGAAAACCATGCATGTTTATTAACGTTTGGGCGTACCAGCATATTGTAACAGTACGCGTGTTTGGTAACGTTTTGGTTTACCCGCAATTTGTAATAGCAAGTATTTTGGAAAACGTGTAGGTGTATCCGAATGTTGGACTGTCACACCTGTTGGTTAATGTATGGGTGTACCCGCTTGTTTTAATAGCACACCTGTTGGTTAACGCGTGGGTGTACTCGCATGGTTTCATTGTTGTAATGGCACACCTGTTGGTTAATGTATGAGTGTACCTACATGTTGTAATGGCACAACTGTTGGTTAATGTATGAGTGTACCTGCATGTTGTAATGGCACACCTGTTGGTTAACGCGTGGGTGTACCTGCATGTTGTAATGGCACACCTGTTGGTTAATGTATGAGTGTACCTGCAAGTTGTAATGGCACAACTGTTGGTTAATGTATGAGTGTACCTGTGTGTTGTAATGGCACACCTGTTGGTTAATGTATGAGTGTACCTGCAAGTTGTAATGGCACATCTGTTGGTTAATGTATGAGTGTACCTGTGTGTTGTTATGGCACACCTGTTGGTTAATGTATGAGTGTCCCTGCAAGTTGTAATGGCACAACTGTTGGTTAAGGTATGAGTGTACCTGTGTGTTGTAATGGCACACCTGTTGGTAAATGTATGAGTGTACCTTAATGGTGTAATGGCACACCTGTTGGTCAATGTATGAGTGTTCCTGCATGTTGTAATGCCACACCTGTTGGTTAATGTATGAGTGTACCTGCATGTTGTAATGACACACCTGTTATTTAATGTATGAGTGTACCTGCATGTTGTAATGGCACACCTGTTGGTTAATGTATGAGTGTACCTGTATTTTGTAATGACACACCTGTTGGTTAATGTCTGAGTGTACCCGCATGTTGTAATGGCACACATGTTGGTTAATGTATGAGTGTACCCGCATGTTGTAATGGCACACCTCTTGGTTAATGTATGAGTGTACTTGCATGTTGTAATGGCACACCAGTTGGGTAATGTATGAGTGTACCCGAATGTTGTAATGACACGCCTGTTGGTTAATGTATGAGTTTACCTGCATGTTGTAATGGCACACCAGTTGGTTAATGTATGAGTGTACTTGCATGTTGTAATGGCACACCAGTTGGTTAATGTATGAGTGTACCTGTATTTTGTAATGACACACCTGTCGGTTAATGTATGAGTGTACCTGCATATTGTAATGGCAAACCTGTTGGTTAATGTCTGAGGCTACCTGCATGTTGTAATGGCACCCCTGTTGGTTAATGTATGAGTTTACCTGCATGTTGTAATGGCACCCCTGTTGGTTAATGTATGAGTCTACCTGCATATTGTAATGGCAAACCTGTTGGTTAATGTATGAGTCTACCTGCATATTGTAATGGCAAACCTGTTGGTTAATGTGTGAGTGTTCCTGCATGTTTTAATGGCACACCTGTTGGTTAAAGTATGAGTGTACCCGAATGTTGTAATGGCGCACCTGTTGTTTTAAGTATGGGTGTACCCGCATGTTGTAATGGCAGACCTGTTGGTTAATGTATGAGAGTTCCTGCATGTTTTAATGGCACACCTGTTGGTTAATGGATGAGTGTAGCCGCATGTTGCACCGGCACACCTGTTGGTTAATGTCTGAGGCTACCTGCATGTTGTAATGGCAAACCTGTTGGTTAATGTCTGAGTGTATCCGCATGTTGTAATGGCACACATGTTGGTTAATGTATGAGTGTACCCGAATGTTGTAATGGCGCACCTGTTGTTTTAAGTATGGGTGTACCCGCATGTTTGAATAGCACGCTTGTAGGTTAACGTGTGAATGTACTCGTATGTTGTAGCAGCAGGATTGTTGAAGGGAGTGTGGCTGTAGCGTTGCTCATTTCTCTATATCTGTGTCCATATTTAGAATTGATTGCATCTGATGCAATGTATTATCAGCACAACGATACCTGCTTAAACAATAGACTACAAGTTTAGGGTGTGGGCACGTGTTTTTATAGCTATTCATCAGTAGACAAATGAATGTTTATGTTTTCAGAAGATAGCATATCAATGAAGAAAACTGATCAAATTTTATTTCAATTACTTCTATGTTTCCATATACAAATTTCATGTCACTGTTTTTTCACGGTGTTTTGCATGAATTGAAATAATTATTTACTGTTTGGGAGTTGAATATCATTTTCATTGAAGAAATGTCACTTAGATATTGACCAGAACAGTGTAGCTACATTTTTTCGCCCACGTTTCGCGGATTAACATGTGGTTAAGATGTGACTCAATCACGGGTGTACGAACCAGACCTTAGGTATATCTGCGCACAGGATCCGACCAGCGTCCACATAATGTAATTGTACAGATAGAATGGACCATTATGTCTTCGTAAATCTACCAAATATTGCCGTATATAGTCGCGGATGTGGAGTAGACCCTGACGTGAATCGCCGGAAGCCCCCAAATGTATCAAACACACTATGTCGTAATCATACGCAATTGAATTAGACCTTATACGCACGAATCTGGCGGATCTGAATGCGTGCCTCTAACATATGTCTTTATTCTACATTTTATGTCGCCGAATAAGACATGTAATTCATTTACTATCAAACCAAGTGAATTAAGCTGAGCAAGCAAATTAGATTCATCTACAACTTTCGATTAGTAACATTTGTGTTGTGTGCAAATATCCTATGATGAAGCCACTCTGAAATTACGCGTCAGAGGTCGCACCACTCGACACCAATGATATGTATATAAAATTGAGTCGCGCTCGAATCCCGAAGGGGGAAGGGAGGTTTATGGCCTACTCAGCCTCCCCAGCTAGTGACGACAGTATCGGTGTAATGGCGGTGCCCGGTCTGGAGAACCGAGCGCCGATGCTGACGGAGATTTGTATCTTTGTTTGCAAGACTATATATCTCAAGCTTGTCTCTCCGCTATAACCCAACAACACAACTTCAATATATATATATATATATATATTTATCGTCAAAAATCCTATGTCCCGATCTTAGCTCTTGTTGCTTGTTGGTGGCCATGCATACAGGGTGTGAATGGTGCTAGCACTGTCGACTGCTGAAATCAAGCGAGGTAGGCCGGTTTACTTATGTATTGTAACTAAGATATAATGATGATATGTTATAAATATCAAATCTTAATTGCCTTTATTGATTTAAGCCATGTGTACCGACAAACAGCTATTTTGAACAGATTATATTTTTTATGATTGGGAACCTGAAAACTGTTGAAATGCACGCGTCCTTATAAATGCTAACAACATGCGTGTTTGTATTGGTAGATATGCTGAAGATTATCACAGATAAATAAATCGTGATATGGTTGGACTGTCAATGCATGTTCATCGAAATGCTGTACAATTTAAACGATTCACATATTGATTACATTCTTTATATTGTGTCGATCATTTTTTTCTTTAAATATCTTTTAGAATGTGAAGAAATTGGCCATAACTACATTTTTTCTATGAATATACAATATTTTATTACGTAATTTTCCGTTTTTACAAATTTTATACCAATTGAAAGCAATTTATTTGCACGTTTAAAATATCTATGGATGCTGTTATATCGCTATGCAGGGTTTGGTAACATAATGGCTGGTTTATTTTCAAATCCATTTTTTATTTTTCATTTATTATTTGAAGTCATCTGCTTGTTCCCCAGTAAAATCTGGAAGCAAGATATTACGACATGTGATCATATATACAAAACATGACGACAGGTGACCATATATACAAAACATGACGACAGGTGACCATATATACAAAACATGACGACACGTGACCATATATACAAAACATGACGACATGCGACCATATTTACAAAACATGACGACACGTGACCATATTACAAAACATGACGACACGTGACCATATATACAAAACATGACGACATGTTACCATATTAACAAAACACGACGACCTGCGATCATACATATAACAAAACATGACGACATGCGCCAAATATGCAAAACATGACGACATGTGCCCATATATGAAATTAACCACGTGACCGGCACGTATACTGTTCTGAAAATAAGTTACAAATTCGGTGAACTCCTCGGGGCTTTCAGTAGATTCATATTAAATCTAGAGAAATGAAGCCAGAGAGATTGTGTTCAGTAATGTTTTCTGATGCTGTGATGTTACTAGATTTTAGAATAATGTACCACTGATTGAATACAACTTTTTCAGCTTCTCAATAATTAGATCTGTCCTTACAGATAATATCTTTGTAACCGTGTTTGAAGTGCACATGCGCAGTTTTCTAATTAATATACATTGTAAAATGTGACCCTTGTATGTGCTGTATAAGGAAACATAAAAAACAAACAAACGACAAACAACTATTACATGTGTCATCGTATGTACATCGATCACTACATGTATCACTACCGTCACTACATGTATCACTACCCTCATAACAGGTATCATTAGCGTCATAACATATATCACCACCGTCTTAACAGGTGTCACAACCGACATTAAAGGTATCACTACCGTCATAACAGGTATCACTACCGTCACTACATGTATCACTACCGTCAATACATGTTTAACTACCGTCATAACGGGTAGCACTACCGTCATAACAGGTATCACTACCCTCATAACATGTATCACTACCGTCACTACATGTATCACTACCGTCATAACATCTATCGCTACCGTCACTACATGTATCACAACCGACATCACATGTATCACCACCGTCTTAACAGGTGTAACAACCGACATTAAAGGTATCACTACCGTCACAACAGGTATCACTACCGTCATAACATCTATCACTACCTTCATGTCATGTATCACTACCGTCATAACATGTATCGCTACCGTCACTACATGTATCACTACCGTCATAACAGGTATCACCACCGTCTTAACAGGTATCACTACCGTCATAACAGGTATCACTACCGTCACTACATGTATCACTACCGTCATAACAGGTATCACTACCGTAATAACATCTATCACTACCGTCATGTCATGTATCACTACCGTCATAACAGGTATCCCTACCGTAATAACATATATCACTACCGTTATGTCATGTATCACTACCGTCATAACAGGCATCACTACCGTAATAACATCTATCGCTACCGTCATGTCATGTATCACTACCGTCATAACATGTATCACCACCGTCATAACAGGTATCACTACCGTCACTACATGTATCATATCTGTCACTACATGTATCACTACCGTCACTAAATGTATCATTTCTGTCACTACATGTATCATTTCTGTCACTACATTTATTACCACCGGCTTAATATGTATCACTACCGTAACTACATGTATCACTACCGTCACTTCATGGATCACTGCTGTCACTACATGTATCACTACCGACATATCATGTATCACCACCGTCACTACTTGTATCACTATCGTCACTACATGTATCACTACCGACATAACATGTATCAATACCGTCATAACAGGTATCACTACCGACATAACATGTATCACTACAGTCACTTCATGTATCACTACCGTAATAACATGTATCTCTACCGACATAACATGTATCACTACCGTCACTACATGTATCACTACACTACCGACATAACATGTATCACTACCGTCATAACAGGTATCACTACCGTCACTACATGTATCATATCTGTCACTACATGTATCACTACCGACACTACATGTATCACCACCGTCACTACATGTATCACTACCGACATAACATGTATCAATACCGTCATAACAGGTATCACTACCGACATAACATGTATCACTACCGTCACTTCATGTATCACTACCGTAATAACATGTATCACTACCGACATAACATGTATCACTACCGTCACTACATGTATCACTACCGTAATTACATGTATCACTACCGACATAACATGTATCACAACCGTAACTACATGTATCACTACCGACACTACATGTATCACTACCGACATCACATGTATCACTACCGACATAACACGTATCACTACCGACACTACATGTATCACCACCGTCACTACATGTATCACTACACCGTCACTACATCTAACTACCGTCACTTCATTAATACTACCGTCACTACATGTATCACTACCGACATAACATGTATCACCACCGTCACTACATCTATTTTTTCTGTCACTTCATGTATCACTACTGTCACTACATGTACCACTACCGACATCACATGTATCACTACCGACATAACATGTATCACCATCGTCACTACATCTATTTTTTCTGTCACTTCATGTATCACTACTGTCACTACATGTACCACTACCGACATCACATGTATCACTACCGACATAACATGTATCATTACCGTCACGACATGTATTGGTTCTGTCACTACATGTATAACTTATCACAACCGACATCACTTGTACCACAACCGTCATCACATGTATCACTACCGACAAAACATGTATCACTACCGTCACTACATGTATATTTTCTGTCACTACATGTATAACTTATCACAACCGACATCACATCTACCTTCTTGTCATGTAACACTACGGTCATAACATGTATCGCTACCGTCACTACATGTATCTCAACCGACATCACTTGTATCACTTTACTGTCACTACATGTATCACTATCGTCACTACATGTATCACTTCCGTCGGTACATGTATCACTACCGACACTTCATGTATAACCACCGCCACTACATGTATCACTACTACTGTCACTACATGTATCCCTACCGACATAACATGTATCACCACCGTCAATACATGTATCACTACCGGCATAACATGTATCCCTACCGTCACTACATGTATCTCAACCGACATCACTTGTATCACAACCGTCATAACATGTAGCATTACCGTCACTACATGTATAACTTATCACAACCGACATCACTTGTACCACAACCGTCATCACATGTATCACTACCATCACTACTGTCACTACATGTCCCACTACCGACATCACATGTATCATAACACGTATCACTACCGTCACTTGTCATAACATCTATCACTACCTTCATGTCATGTATCACTACCGTCGGTACATGTATCACTACCGCCATAACATGTATCACTACCGACAAAACATGTATCACTACCGACATAACAGGTATCATTTCTGTCACTTCATGTATTACTACTGTCACTACATGTATCACTACCGTCGGTACATGTATCACTACCGTCAGTACCTGTATCATTACCGTCACTACATGTATTTTTTCTGTCACTACATGTATCACTACCGACATCACATGTATCACTACCGACATAACATGTATCATTTCTGTCACTTCATGTATCACTACTGTCACTACATGTATCACTACCGACATCACATGTATCACTACCGACATAACACGTGTATCACTACCGACACTACATGTATCACCAGCGTCACTACATGTATCACTACCGTCAGTACCTGTATCACTACCGTCACCACATTTATTACTACCAACACTACATGTATCACTCCGTACTAACATGTATCACTACCGAAATAACACGTATCACTACCGTCACTTCATGGATCACTACCGTCACTACATGGATCACAACCGACATCACTTGTATAACTCTACTGTCACTACATGTATCACGACCGTCAGTACCTGTATCATTACCGTCACTACATGTATCGCTACCGACATAACATGTATAACTACCGACAAAAAATGTATCACTACCGTCAGACTACCGTCAGTACATGTATCACTACCGTCAGACTACCGTCAGTACATGTATCACTACCGTATCACTACCGACATAACCCGTGTATCACTGCCGACACTACATGTATCACAATGATACACGTCATGACGGTAGTGATACATTTTTTGTCGGTAGTTATACATGTGATGTCGGTTGTGATCCATGTAGTGACGGTAGTTATACATGTAGTGACGGTGGTGATACATGTAGAGACGGTAGTGATATGTGTTATGTCGGTAGTAATACATGTTATGTCGGTAGATACATTTAGTGACGGTGGTGAGTCATGAAGTGTCGGTAGTGAGACGTGTTATGTCGGTAGTGATACATACATGTAGTGACGGTAATGATACAGGTACTGACGGTAGTGATATATGTTATGTCGGTAGTGATACATGGGATGTCGGTAGTGATACATACATGTAGTGACGGTAATGATACATGTAGTGACGATAGTGATACATGTAGTGTTAGTAGTAATAAATGTAGTGACGGTATTGATACATGTACCGACGGCAGTGATACATGTAGTGACGATAGTGATACATGTATCACTACCGTCGGTACATGTATCACTACCGTCACTACATTTATTACTACCGTCACTACATGTATCACTACCGACATTACATGTATCACTACCGACACTACATGTATCACTACCGTCAGTACCTGTATCATTACCGTCACTACATGTATCACTACCTACATCACATGTATCACTACCGACATAACCCCCACCACTCCCGACACTACATGTATCACCACCGTCACTGCATGTATCACTACCGTCAGTACCTGTATCATTACCGTCAATACATGTATTTTTTCTGTCACTTCATGTATCACTACTGTCACTACATGTATCACTATCGTCACTACATGTATCACTACCGACACTACATGTATCACTCCGTAATAACATGTATCACTACCGACATAACACGTATCACTACCGACACTACATGTATCACCACCGTCACTACATGTATCACTACCGTCGGTACATGTATCACTACCGTCACTACATGTGTCACTACCGTCACTTCATGTATCACTACCGTCACTACATTTATGGGTACCGTCACTACATGTATCACTACCGACACTACATATATCACTACCGTCAGTACATGTAACACTACCGTCACTACATGTGTCACTACCGTCACTTCATGTATCACTACCGTCACTACATTTATCACTACCGTCACTTCATGTATCACTACCGACATCACATGTATCACTACCGACATAACATGTATCACTACCGACATAACATGTATCACCATCGTCACTACATGTATCACTACCGTCACTACATGCATCACTACCGTCAGTACCTGTATCATTACCGTCACTACATGTATTTTTTCTGTCACTTCATGTATCACTACTGTCACTACATGTATCACTACCGACATCACATGTATCACTACCGACATAACATGTATAACCATCGTCACTACATGTATCACTACCGTCACTACCTATATCATTTCTGTCACTACATTTATTAACACCGGCTTAATATGTATCACTACCGTCACTACATGTATCATTTCTGTCACTTCATGTATCACTACTGTCACTTAATGTATCATTTCTGTCACTACATTTATTAACACCGGCTTAATATGTATCACTACCGTCACTATATGTAACACTACCGTCACCACATGTATCACTACCGTCACTACATGTATCACCACCGTCATAACATGTATCACTACCGTCAGGACGTGTATCATTATCGTCATAACAGGTATCACTACCGTCATATCAGGTAACACTACCGTCATAACATGTATCACTACCGTCAGGACGTGTATCATTATCGTCATAACAGGTATCACTACCCTTCATGTATCACCACCGTCACTACATGTATCACTACCGTAACTACATATATCATTTCTGTCACTACATTCATTACCACCGGCTTAATATATATCACTACCGTCACTACATCTATCACTACTGTCACTACATATATAACTATCATCACTACATGTAATATTCCCGTCACTACATGTATCCCTACCGTCACTACATGTATCATTACTGTCACTACATGTATCACTACCGTCATGACGTGTATCATTACCGTCATAACAGATATCACTACCGTCATAACAGGTAACACTCCCGTCATAACATGTATCACTACCGTCAGGACGTGTATCATTATCGTCATAACAGGTATCACTACCGTCATATCAGGTAACACTACCGTCATAACATGTATCACTACCGTCACTACACGTATCACTACTTCACTACATGTATCATATCTGTCACTACATGTATCACTACCGTCATGACGTGTATCATTACCGTCATAACAGATATCACTACCGTCATAACAGGTAACACTCCCGTCATAACATGTATCACTACCGTCACTACACGTATCACTACTTCACTACATGTATCATATCTGTCACTACATGTATCACTACCGTCATGACGTGTATCATTACCGTCATGACAGGTATCACTACCGTCATAACAGGTATCACTACCGTCATAAAAGGTAACACTACCGTCATAACATGTATCACTACCGTCATAACATGTATCACTACCGTCATAACAGGTATCACTACCGTTATAACAGGTAACACTACCGTCATAACATGTATCACTACCGTCACTACATATATCATTTATGTCACTACATTCATTACCACCGGCTTAATATGTATCACTACCATCACTACATGTATCACTACCGTCACTAAATGTATCATTTCTGTCACTACATGTATCACTACCCTCACTACATTTATCATTTCTGTCACTACATTTATTACCACCTTATTACTACCGTCACTACATGTATCACTACCATCACTACATGTATCACTTTCGTCACTACATTTATTACCACCGGCTTAATATGTATCACTACCATCACTATATGTAACACTACCGTCACCACACGTATCACTACCGTCACTACATGTATCATTTCTGTCACTTCATGTTTAACTACTGTCACTACATGTATCACTACCGACATAACATGTATCACCATCGTCACTACATGTATCACTACCGTCACTATATGTAACATTACCCTTACCACATGTATCACTACAGTCACTACATGTATCACTACCGTCACCACATGTATAACTACCGTCACTACATGTATCACTACCGACACTACATGTATCACTACCGTCAGTACCTGTATCACTACCGTCAGTACATGTATCACTACCGTCACTACATGTATCACTACCGTCACTATATGTATCATTTCTGTCACTACATGTATCACTACCGTCACTACATTTATCATTTCTGTCACTACATTTATTACCACCGGCTTAATATGTATCACTACCGTCACTACATGTATCACTACCGTCACTATATGTATCATTTCTGTCACTACATGTATCACTACCGTCACTACATGTATCACTATCATCACTACATGTATTTTTACCGTCACTACATGTATCACTATCATCACTACATTTATTACCACCGTCACTACATGCATCACCACCTTCATTACATGTATCACTATCATCACTACATGTATGACTACTGTCACTACATGTATCACTTCTGTCACTACATGTATCACTACCGTCACATGTGATAG
>NW_018407247.1:137037-141901 GCF_002113885.1 Mizuhopecten yessoensis | reverse complement strand
TCACTACCGTCACTACATGTATCATTACTGTCACTACATGTATCAATACCGTCACTACATGTATCATATCATCACTACATATATTTTTACCGTCACTACATGTATCACTATCATCACTACATTTATTACCACCGTCACTACATGTATCACTACCGTCACTACATGTATCACTTTCATCACTACATTTTGTACCACCGTCGCTACATGTATCACTACCGTCACTACATGTATTACTATCATCACTACATGTATCATTACCGTCACTACATGTATCACTATCATCACTACATGTATCACTACCGTCACTACATGTATCACTACCCTCACTACATGTATCATTTCATGTACATTTATTACCACCGGCTTTATATGTATCACTACCGTCACTTGTGATTGTGTAGTGACGGTGGTGATACATGTAGTGACGGTAGTGATACATGTAGTGACGGTAGTGTTACATGTAGTGCCGGTAGTGACACATGTAGTGACGGTAGTGATACATGTAGTGATGATAGTGATACATGTAGTGACGGTAATGATACATGTAGTGATGATAGTAATACATGTAGTGACGGTAGTGATACATGCTATGGCGGTAGTTTACACAAAAAAACCGCCATAGCATGTATCACTACCGTCACTACATGTATCATTTCATGTACATTTATTGAGGGTAGTGATACATGTAGTGACGGTAGTGATACATGCTATGGCGGTAGTTTACACAAAAAAACCAATTTAAAACCAATGCGTGTTTTCACAGAACTAGTAATCGATACACGCCAATGTGAATAGATAGAGAATAACTTACTTCATGATACTAATGGGTGAGGGTTGGGGGTAGTGTGTGTGTGTTGGGGGAGGTGGGGGGATGGAGAGAGGGTACAGAATGTGTACAGTATCACTTCATGACCTTGAGGTGGAATCATAGGGGTGAGTTGGCATTCATACATTGGCCTTCTTGGCCTTCCGGGTCCACAGCACAATAATAACGGCCAGATTGAACAAGGTCACAATAAGGTCGAGCATCTCATAATTATTGACCAACAGATTTGGATGAATCGTGCCTCCTCGTCCGCGAGGACTACGCTGAATGTAATCATGTACCGTATCAATACATCTTAGAGACATGTTCATCATCTGTTGGTCACTGAATTGTATATTTGACCAGTCAAAACGACGCCTAACTCAGCCAATCGATTGTCGTGCTTGCCTGGTGCAACTATTTTTTTTTTGTGTCGGTCTAAGTGACCATTTGTCTGTCGTTTGAGTAGATAGCACAGAGAAGTATACCTATACACAATATTGATTGACTGCCCTATCTCGTCACCTCAAATTTCTTCTCTTTTTTTTTGTCATTTTTAGAATAAAAATAACTTCCATTTTCTACAAAGCAGTAAATATGCTTGATTAAGTTAACATTATAAGTCATTGAATACTATAATTGACGAAAGAAACGTTTGAATTTTTGGTGTCCATTTTTCGGTAATTTTTCATCTTTCTCTTTTAATGTAGCAATTTGTCTAATTTGAGAATTCAAGAAAATACTCATATCATTTGTTAAAATGTAGGCCACGACGACCTGTATAACTTATTAGGTATAGCGCCCTACTTTGTATCTAGCTAACATAAGCCACTCTAAAGCGCTTACAGTACATAGATATACAATTAATACAATTAGCATACATTACTGTCACTACATGTATCACTACCGTCACTACATCTATCACTACTGTCACTACATATATAACTATCATCACTACATGTAATATTACCGTCACTACATGTATCACTACCGTCACTACATGTTAGATACAAAGTAGGGCGCTATACATAATAAGTTATACAGGTCACCGTTACCTACATCATAAGTGTTACAGGTCATTTTGACCTACGTTATAAGTGAAACAGTTCCCCATGACCTACGTTATAAGTGATACAGGTCACGGTGACCTGTATCACTTATAACGTAGGTCACGGTGACCTGTTTCACTTATAACGTAGGTCAAAATGACCTGTATCACTTATGATGTAGGTCACGGTGACCTGTATCACTTATGATGATGGTCACGGTGACCTGTGTTTTAAGATAAAATGTTATCAGTGTGATGATCTGTGTCCTTACCTGTAAATACCCGATGGTAAATAGAGCGGTACGGTTTCTCGCAAAATTGCATGTTCTTTATCCAAAAACCAACTATCATGAAACCCAATGCCTTTCCATAAACATATTTTTAGAATTCCAAAAACATTCAGTGAACAAAATCAATGACGGGCATGTCCTAAAAGCTACGGTGGTAGTCGTCGTGAAAAAAGGCGAAACTATGTCTGATCAAGCAATCTGTTGCATTGACATTTCGTCTTTTCTTCAAGTCAAAATCAATACGAAGATTTATTTTTGCTTTACTCTAGGGAAGCGCAGCGCCAATCAATCGACCGGCAAATTTGTCTTCGAGTGCGATAAGGAATCCCATTTAAGGCATGCGCTATTTTAAGATTGAAGATCTATGCGAAGCCATTGTTGGACAAATGCAAGAACCATGTTAAAGTCGGAATCATTGGCATTTCGCTTTGTATTTGTTAAATGTTATAGAAAAAGATAAGTACTTTTTTCTGATAAGTGTTCTACAGAACATACATACGGCCGTTTGATTAATCAGCTAGGGCCAGGAGAGATCATTTAGATTCATAATTGGTATTATGTAATACATACACATCCAATTTAAGTAATCATTCAGTTTCATCTCAAAACTACGCCAGCTCCGGCCCCACCGAACACCAAATTGGGTTAGTCTTCATGTCTCAACCGCCCGATCCTTCTTTGTAAGGTTGGTGCCATGCTTTTAGACGGAACTTCCTTAGGTTTCGGTGCGTATTGCGTTATACGAGAATACCATTTCATCTTTCATCCTGGTCAAGCGATTCTCGCACCTAAACGTGGTATGTGTCATATTTGTCCTATTTGAAAGTCTTCTGTACTTTTATTCAAGATACATTTAAGGGGATGCCAAACATGAAGACTTCAGGGATACACAGCAATTTACATAAAGTTCACAATATGAGAACTGAAATAATGGGCCTGTACATACAGATATTTTAAAACACAGACGCAGTCTTTATAGACAGTTAATAAATAAACGTGGTCTTTATAGACAGTTGATAAACAGACGTTGTATTTATAGATTGTTGATAAACAGACGTGATCTTTATAGACAGTTGATAAACAGACGTGGTCTTTATAGACAGTTGATAAACAGACATGATCTTTATAGACAGTTGATAAACAGAGGTGGTATTTATAGATTGTTGATACACAGACGTGGTCTTTATAGACAGTTGATAAACAGACGTGGTATTTATAGACAGTTGATAAAAAGACGTGATCTTTATAGACAGTTGACAAACAGACGTGATATTTATAGACAGTTGATAAACAGTCGTGATCTTTATAGTCAGTTGATAAACAGACGTGATATTTATAGACAATTGACAAACAGACGTGACATTTATAGACAGTTGATAAACAGTCGTGATCTTTATAGACAGTTGATAAACAGTCGTGATCTTTATAGACCGTTGATAAACTAACATGATCGTTATAGACAGTTGATAAACAGACGTGGTCTTTATAGACGGTTGATAAACACACATGGCCTTGATGGAAAGGTATATAGATGGATGTGGCTATGCAGAGGTGTTCATTGTAAGCTGGTATTCATATTAAATCTGACAGTATGTTTAATCGGTAGGTTTGTTGATTTCATTGTATCTCCACTAATTCCACCTTCAGACAATGCCCTTCTTGTCGTCTCGCCACTAATTCCACACACAAACATAAACTTCATAGTGTTGATATCTTTTGCGCGTTTCTTAGTGTGAAACTCTTCTACATATTTCTTGTTTTGAATTTTTTTTTGAATGATATACTTGTGGTTGAATTTACATCATATGAATGAACGGCTGCCAGGAATCGGGTGTCGTATCCACTTTCCAATTTTAGTGCCGAGACAGAATTCTAAGTATGTTACACTTTTACGGATTTTAAGGGTGGAACCCCTTTACCTGTTTTCTGATTTAGAACTCTCCTACGGGTTTCCTATTGTCGAACTATTTGATGTGTTTGTGGAACTCTCTTTTTGAAGGGATACACTTTTGATTGAACTAACGTCATATAAATGGGCGGCCGTCAGGAGTTGTGTGTCGTCTGCTTGTTGAGTTTCCACTTGTGTAACTCTGCGTTGTATCGATATTTACTAGAATTTACCTAATTGTGAGCGCGACTACGTGTTGCCTATCGTGTTCCTAGCGCAATCAACAGCTATGAGTACCACCGTCTCTTCCCCACTCTTAATCCGCCATCTTGTTGAGCACTGTCTTTAAACATGTACTAAGGGGAGTGGCAGTGGTTATGGTGCCGAGTATTCCAGAAGACATTGGGGCAATGTTCATAATGGAAATGATTTACGTTCACATAAAAAAACCAATGTTACGTTGCTTGTCGAATGTCGTTGTACTAATGTGCTGTGTAAGGGGGATACCCTTGTAGTTGTGTGTTGTGTATGGGGGAGACCATTGTAGTTGTGTGTTGTGTATGGTGGAGGCCATTGTAGTAGTGTTTTGTATATTGGTGAGACCGCTGTTGTGTTGTCTATTGAGTAGACTGTTGTAATGGTATGTGCTGTATTAAGTAGACGGTTTAGTGATGTGTTGTGTATGGGGGACAGTTGTTGTGAAGTGTTGTAGTTGAAGGAAACCGTTGTAGTTGTGAGTTGTGTATGGGGAGACCGTTGCAGTAGTGTGATGTGTGAGGGGGAGAACGTTGTTGTGCAATGTTGTGTATGAGGGAGACCGTTGTAGTTGTGTT